>NC_029778.3:77196286-77199639 GCF_000817695.3 Arachis duranensis | reverse complement strand
TTAACTCATTTTTAATGTATATTTTATATTTTAATAATATATATTTATATTAGTGACTGATTTTAATGACTAATTTTAATATACACCTAATATAATCAATATTTTAAAATTTACAAATGGTATGGTTCAATTTTTGTATTCTAAATCAAATAGTACCATATTTAAAATTAATATCCTAGCGGTTTATAATTTGAAAAAGAGCAATGCTAGGGGCCAGCAATTTTTGTGATTGTTAGCCATCAACTAACTATCAATGATAATTTGATGGTGTGAGATTTCATCCAATGGTTCACATTTCTCTGCTGATTACATGCTGGCCAAAATTCAATAAAACTGCTGGCCCCTAGAATTTTTCCTTATTTTTTACTAACCATTCACATCATTATTATAACGGACATATCATTAATTTCCCTTATATTTTTTAACTTCAACTCTACGGAAGAATATAATTATCACGCATTTTATTTTGAGTTGCTGTTTTTTTTTTTTTTTTGAGTTACTTTTCCTATTTCGCACTCTTCCCTTTTACCCACTCAATTGAATTATTTATCAGTTACATTGCTCCTACATTTTACCTTTGGTAATTTGGATGCACATTAGGTGTTTGATATTTGAGTTGCCTACAAGTTAAGGAATAAGTGCATTTATCTATAATTCTATGTTTCTTTGATCTTCTTAGCTTATTTTGTTTGTTTGTTTATGTCTACATGTGTTCTTATATTTTTATTACATGTGCTATGGAAATATTGAATCTTGATTTTTTGAGAAGCTCTTTTGTAATTAAGTGTTTGAAGAAGCGGAAAAAGAAGAAGAGAAGGAAGATGAAGAAGAAGAAGAAGATGTTAAAGAAGGGATTTTTAGTCCTTCCAATTAAAGGAAGATATCTAGCACTGATATTTTGACACTTTAGCCTCAATCTGACATGTCCCAGTTGTCATCCGATTATAGGATTGTCTTATCTATTTTTGTTAGTGAAGGAGGACCTGGATGAGGTTTAAAGATAATTAAAGTGCACTATATCTCATGGATAAAAAGTCAGAGGCCAAAAAATATATTTACTCTATTCTATATTATTCTAAATTACATGTTCAATTCTTCTCTTTTGGCTATTTATTTATGATTCTAATTTCCTTAAAGTATGTGTTTACATTGTATATTCCTCTAGTTATGTTGTGTATACAATGATATTTGATTTCTTTCATCCCATACTTCATTTTGCTTTAGGTGATACTTGTATTTTTTTTAGTATTGTCTCTAGCATAAAGTTAGAGTTTGGTTTTGAGAATAGAATAATGCTACACATTTATATTTTTTATTAATTAAATTGATCTAATATAATTAAAATAAATTATAACTAATATTATTCCAAATTTTGATTGGACTTGATTCATAAAAAAACTAGAATGTATAGCATTATTATTGTGAATAATAATCTTCATAATTATACCATCTTATTTTGTTTTAGTACTTAGTTTTCCATGTACTTATGTTGAGCATATTGCAAATTTTTTACACAGGTAATATCAAATTTACATAAAAAAAAGAGTGAGTTTGTATTAGGGGTGTTCGTGGTGCGGTTTGGATCGGTTTTAAGTCAAAAGCTCATCCGATCCGAACACTATGTTTACTTGTGGTGCGGTTTGGATTGGATAATTTAAAAAAAAAATCGATTCGATCCGATCCAATTTTGAGCGGTTTGGATTGGATTGGATTGGATTTGCGGTTTTGTAAATTAAAAAAATTAAATATATATAATAAATCTCAAGATCAAATTTCAAATAACCAACAATGACATAGCAAGTCTTAACAATAACATAATAATAGAAATGAAATTATAGGTTAGTTAAAATAAATAAATAAATCACATTTTGAACATAAAACATCTATTAAATAATAATAATATATGAAAAATATAAAAATATATAACAAATTGAATATGTTATAAATATAATTGTAAACATAATAATAAAATAATAATATTATAACACATTGAGCGGTTTGGATTGGATTGGATCGGTTGTGAAAAGTAGATCCGAAATCCGATCCGATCCAGCGGTTTGCAAAAAAAAAAGATCCAATCAAAT
The DNA here is from genome assembly GCF_000817695.3 of Arachis duranensis. NCBI lineage: Eukaryota > Viridiplantae > Streptophyta > Magnoliopsida > Fabales > Fabaceae > Arachis > Arachis duranensis. Next base: position 77,197,555 of record NC_029778.3, on the reverse strand, counting down.
CCGAATCAGTGTGATTTTAATCGATTTTCAATTTGGATTTTATTGGATGAGCGGTTTAATTTAGATCGGTTTGGATTTGAACACTCCTAATTTGTATTAAGCCTCAGTGAATATAAAACTTTGTCTAGTAATGCATAAATCCAAGAATACTGTGAATTTTATATAACAAAAAGGAGGAAATTTGAAAATTCTGCATATAACCTTTTTTCCTTCCTAAGTTGGAAGTGATGATTCATGGCCTTATATTTGAAATATTCACTGAAGACTATAATCAATGTGCTTCCAAGCCTCGTTGTTTCTGTTTTAAAACTTGATGAGGGACAAGAAGCTACTGATGAACCGATTGTTCTAGAAGTCCTTTTGATTTGAGAAATGTTTTTATTTACAGGATTTAAATGTGTTCACCATTTCTTGCTGCATCACACATGACATGAGTGAAGTTCCTAAGAGTCTCAATCAAGCAAAATTGCCATTAATTTTTTGTTGCTCTCGGTTTTAACAAAAAAAAAATAACAAGAATATATTTCATTTGAAGTATATACTCTCTCTTCCTCTCAAAATAACTAGAAATAATAATATTATTTCTATTTTTGTAGGTGAAAATTTAGATGCAATCGAATTCACGTAAAATTAATAGTTGAAAATCGTTAAATGAAAATTTAGTCAAATCAGTCAAATCATTTAACGGCTTTCAATTATCAACTTCACGTGAAGTTGAATGTACCTGAGTTTTCACCATTTTTGTAATGTTATTTTTTGTTAGATTTTTTATATACACAAATTAAGCTCGTATATACGCTGATTTTATAAATGTACCAAAAAAATAAAGTCAGTAACTACTAACTACACAGTTTTGTGAACCAAAGTAAGTAGGAAACTTGATGAAACTAAAATGTGAACGAAGGGATTTGGTATGTCAGACTTTTTTTTTTTTCTTGGATCTGATAATAAACTTGTATATGTCATTCCCATGCTTTGTTGGGGATTTAACCATTTGACCCACTACTACATGTCTTTGTTTTTCAATGATTGAACAAGACTTGCCACAAAATGATGCTAAATCTCATCTCAAGTTTTTGGGTTTTTTTTTTTTGAAATTTCACTTTTTTTGTTTGACTATTTTTTCTCATTCAAAACATAAAAATCTAATCTACTTTTACTGAAAACTAAAAATTCTAATTTTTGTGTTAATTTTTTATTAGATCATTAATTAAAAAAATTTATTTCCTATTACCAATGATATTTTTCCTTATTTATATCATAAATTTA
>NC_029778.3:77190883-77195626 GCF_000817695.3 Arachis duranensis | reverse complement strand
TTTATATAGTTAAAAAGATATTAAAATTAGTAAAAATATATAATTTATATTATTTTAATATAAAAATATTAAAATATTATTATAATTTATCTAAAAAATATTTTATATTTTATATATATGTTGTATGTTATAAAAATTTTAAATTGATGTCCATGTATTTTATATTGTGTTTGTCCCAAATTTGTATCTGTATTTATACATCATAGAGTACAAAATACTAAAATATAAATATTGAAATTAACTAAAGAGAAAGAAGAAAATAAAAGTGAAAAAACAAACAAAAAAATCACATTTTTATTTTTAATATTAAATTAATAATAATATTTTTTTAAATTATGATTTAATGTAATATTTTTTTAAAATATGGGATAATATATAATTATGTCTTGCATTTATATGTGCGGGAAAATACTGCTAAAGGATAAAGCAATGTGCTAGACAATAGACCACATTAAACAAATAAAACAATAAAATAAGGTTTATAGATGAATGTCTCAATAACATCTGTTAAGAAAAGTAAGGTATACAGTGATAAAATAAGCTGTTTTTTTTTTTTAAAATTGTTTACTTATGCACAAATATTTATTTTCCATGATATTACATGCATATTAAATAGTAGTTACTATTAGTCACTTATTAATTATTATTGGATTATAGATTGACCTCTTAATTTTAACAATACAGTGGAAAAAAAAAATACAGAGTACCTTTATGGAGTTATGCATAGTAATTGATCAATGGCCAAAGAAAAAACAAAAATGCTCTATCAATATTAGAAATTAAGTATTTCTTCGTATAAATTTATACGTGTTACCTAGATTATTTCTTTATCAATAATAGGTTTACTATTGTAATTATTTTTTAGTGAGAGTACATAAAAAAAGGTACATAGTATATAAGGTGTAATAACTCAACAAATATTTTCTAAGAAGGATTTTTCATTCTCTCCAACAATGAGAAGAACCTATCTCTCTCCCTCTCTTAATCCCTTCTGATTCATCAAACCATCAACATCACAGCTTGAACAGTTTAGGGCATGAGATTTTCTTCATGGTGCGGTGAGCGTGGAGAGTAACCAAGCTGTGAATAAAAAAAAGGTTGTGAATTGAGATCAATCCAATTTTGCCATTCTCTTTCTATCCCTAATTTTTCTTTCGACATTTTCCTTCCCCCATTCTTACCTCTTTTTCATTTTTCCCTTTCTTACTTCTTCCTTCAAACTCATTCAATAGAGTTTGATGAGAGGCTATTTCGCAAGATTCTTTCTTGGTGAACATAGCTATTTTGATCAACGAGTTGGAAGGAAGAAGATCTGAATCCCTATTACTCTGTGATTCATTGATTTCTCAAAATGGCAAACATGGCAAACAGATCCTCCCATTGTAGAGGTCGTGGAGCTACATTGGCTTGCTCTCATTGCAACAAGCAAGACCACACAGAAGATGTATGCTATAAGAAGCATGGGTACTCCTCCCACTTCTACCAATGGCAGCAACATAACACCACCATCAATCACGTGATCACTGAGGGGCATGATGATATACTCAGTGACAAACAATTCCAGCTCAATTGTCTCCAAGAGAACATTGGAATATCAAGATCTGGATTCACTCCAGAGCAAAGATTTGCCTTGTTAGAGTTGATCAAAGACAAAAGTGTGCAGCAACAACCTCATAATGCAAATCAAATTTTGACTAATTCCATTCAGACTTCCACTCCAGGTAAAATCATTGCATTACATTTTAATGCGAGAATTATGAGCATTATCACTCCAAAATCTGCACTATGGATCATTGATTCCGGTGCAACAGATCATGTGACTTTTGACTTAAAAGATTTTGCAAGTTTTCAAAATATTGATCCAATCAATGTGATATTGCCAAATGGAACCAAAACTGTTAGCACCATCATTGGCACAATCACATTCTCTAAAAATTTTTTTCTCAAAAATGTTTTATACATTCCTTCTTTTGATTTTAAATTGATATCTGTGTCAAAGTTAACCTCAAACTTACATTGTCAATTGTTAATCAATGATAAGTGTTGTGAGATACAAGATAGATCCACATCAAAAATGATTGGCATTGCTGAGTGTATAGAAGGGTTATATACAATGAGTAGAGAACCAGAATTCTCTCATTTTCCCCCTCTTCCAACAAAGCAAGCTTCATTGGCGGTAACTACTACTACTACTACTCATCCCACCACACCTTCACACAGTGAGCACAACAACATTTGGCATCTTAGATTAGGACACATACCCATGCATAAATTGATTTTTCTGAAGAAGTATTATCCTTTTATAGATAGTATTGCTTCAAATTTTCCTTGTGATTCATGTCATTTTGCAAAACAAAAGAAATTATCTTTTAATCTTAGTACAACTAAAATAAAAGATTGTTTTGATTTAGTTCATATGGATATCTGGGGTCCTATTTCTGTCCCTTCCAATGAAGGACATAGGTATTTTTTGACTGTGGTGGATGGTAAGAGCAAATTCACTTGGATTTTTTTTATGAAAACCAAATCTGAAGCATCACAATTGGTTATTAATTTTGTGAATTTTGTCAGAGTACATTTTGAAAAACAAGTTAAGTGTATAAGGACCGACAATGGGCCAGAATTCACTCTAAAATCCTTTTTTGCATCAACTAGAATTTTACCCCAAACTTCTTGTGTAGAAACACCAGAGCAAAACGGGATTGTAGAGAGAAAACACCAGCATATTTTAGGTGTTGCTAGAGCACTGCTATTTCAATCAGGAATTCCACATTGTTTTTGGCAATACGCAGTTGCTCACGCCATTCACCTAATTAATAGGCTGCCCAGCACTAACCTGAATAATGCTAGTCCTTATAAGCTTTTGTATGGCAACTTACCTGACCTTTACTAGCACTGACATTTCTGTAGTGCCCATTCGTACTCCACAATGCATTGATCTTTTTCAATATGATACACCATCCATACATCATTTGCAATCACCCACACATACCACACTCATAGATTCAAATGAACATTTCTCAAGCTCAATGCACTCACCAATTTCCTCACACACCATTGCACCTATTACCACACCATACACTAATAATGCACCTGCATCACAACACTCTGACATCACACATGACTGCATTACTAAAAAGTCTGAAAGAGTCAAGAAACCGCCTGCTTATTTGAAGGACTATCATTGTATGACAACCCACACAGCTCACTCTAGCAATATTTTCAACTCTAACTCTTTATATCCTATCTCACAACACTTGTCATATGATAAACTAACCCCGAAATATAAGTCACTTTCTCTAGCCATTACCTCAAATCAAGAACCTAGCACTTATGAGGAAGCGGCTGCACATGAATGTTGGAGAAAGGCAATACAAGATGAATTGACAGCTCTAGATCAGAACAGAACTTGATGTCTCACTGAACTCCCAAAAGATAAGAAGGCTGTGGGTTGCAAATGGGTTTTTCGGGTAAAATTCAATCTCGATGGCACCATAGAAAGGCACAAAGCGAGGCTAGTTGCAAAAGGATTCACTCAAGTGCAAGGAGTAGATTATGGTGATACTTTTAGTCCAGTTGTCAAAATGACTACCCTACGAGTAATGTTAGCATTAGCAGCGGCAAAGAAATGGCATTTGAAACAGCTGGATGTCAACACTGCCTTCCTTCATGGAGATTTGGACAAAGAAGTTTATATGAAGATACCATCCGGTTTGGCTGTGTCACAACCAGGTTTGGTTTGTAAATTGCAAAAATCTCTATATGGGCTTAAGCAAGCAAGCAGGCAATGGAACATTAAGCTCACTCAGACTCTTGCGGATGCTGGTTATAAGCAGTTTTTTGATGATCATTCACTCTTCATTAAGAAACAATCTCAAAGCTTCACTGCCATTCTAGTATATGTTGATGACTTGGTTTTAACCGGGAATGACATTGGTGAAATCAATTCCATCAAGCAAGATTTGGATGACAAATTCAAAATAAAGGATCTTGGTGATCTCAAATACTTCTTGGGAATGGAAGTAGCACGCTCTAACTCTGGCAGCGGAAGTACACCATGGACCTTCTCAGAGATTTTGGTTATCTAGATTGCAAGCCTCTCTCTACTCCATTTGATTATAGTCAAAAACTTTCAAAGGAATCAGGTACCATTTTAACAGACAACACTGTTTACAGACAGCTCATCGGCCGACTCCTTTACCTCACAAATACTAGACCCGATATCTCTTATGCTGTGGGACGTTTGAGCCAATTTTTGGACTGTGCAACAACTTCTCACCTACAGGCTGCTTTTTGTGTACTCTGATATTTAAAAGGCCGACCTGCAATTGGTCTCTTCTTCTCCTCTACTTTTAATCTGCATCTCACTGGATTTGCCGATGCTGACTGGGCTACCTGTGCCGATACTCGTCGCTCTATTTCTGGTTATTGCTTCATGCTTGGGAACTCGCTCATTAGCTGGAAGAGTAAAAAGCAAACCACAGTTGCCAAGTCCTCTGCAGAAGCTGAATATAGGTCTCTTGCTGTTGCCACTTGTGAAGCTAGTTGGTTATCTTTCTTAATGGATTTCATTGGCTTGCCGCTTCAAAAGTCTATCACTCTATTCTGTGACAACCAGTCAGCCATTCACATTGCCAATAATCCCATTTTTCATGAAAGAACTAAACACATTGAAGTGGACTGCCACATTGTTCGTGAAAAGCATTTGTCTGGTCTCATTCATCTTATGCCAGTTCGTTCCAA
>NC_029778.3:77188460-77190216 GCF_000817695.3 Arachis duranensis | reverse complement strand
TTTATGTTTGGATAATTTATATAAAAATATTTTTATTTATTAATTATATTTTTGTATAACTATATAAAAATATTTATTTATTTATTTATTATGCAAAAAAAATTTTTTCAAGAAAAATATGTTTTAGAAAAAATATAAATTGCAACTTTTTGAAAAGATGTTTTTTTCTTTTGATTAGTACTTTTATTTTTACTGTTAGAATTTATCAAACATGTTAAAAAATAAAAAAGATATTTTTTCATTAAAAAAAAGATTTTTTATCAACTTATCGTTTAGTGTTTGTTTGGACGCCATTATTTTGATAAAAAGATAATTTTTAATGAAAACAAGATCTTTTTTTATTTTTTAGGGTGTTTGGCAAATTTTTAGTAGTAAAAATAAAAACACTAAAAAAATAAAAAATATCTTTTTGAGAAGCTGTAATCATAGTAGCTAGAATCTCGATTTAACTCTTAAAATCTTCTGATATTACAATTTTAAATGAGTCAATCGATTTTATGAAATTTATACTAGGTCTGACGATTTTATGATTTAAATCTTGTTAAAATTTTACGTTTTACGTACTTAATTTACTTTTTCGGTTTCACGTAAAATCTCGATTTTCTCTACCGTGGCTGTAATTTACATATTTTTTAAAATATTTTTTCTTAAAAAAATAAAAAAATACTTTGATATTGTTATACTCAAACATAATTGATAGATAAAACATCTTTTTGCATGAGATATTCAAACATAAAATTACATTTACTTTTACATAAGATCTTCTAAAAAGAAGATAAGTTGAAAAAAAATATTTTCTTAGAAACTCACTCAAACAAACCCTTATTTGAGTCATTTTCTAAGAAAATATCTTTTTTTAAAACATCTTATATAAAAGTAAAAGTAATTTTATATTTGAATAACTCATATAAAATTTTTTTATTTATCAATTATATTTAGATATAATCATATAAAAATACTTTTTTATTTATTTATTACGTGAAAAATATTTGTTTTAAAAAATATTTTAAAAAATGATGTAAATTATAATTATTTTAAAAAATATATTTTTTGATTTTTTTTATTTTTACTACTAAAAATTTATCAAATATTTTAAAAATATTTTTTTATTATTTTTTTATCAATTTAATAATGATCAAATAAATATTTAATGGTGTCTAAACAAAAACATAACAAACTAATGGATAAGGGAGAATAAAAATAGTAAAATAATTCAAAAAGAAGTAATCAATGCTATGAGACTATTAATCCGCCTTTTAACTTATTCTCTAATTAAAAGAATTTTGGTTTCAAATTTTAGAAATAATAACATATAATAAGAATAATTTGTAACTCAATTTTTAATTTCTACAACTTCATTGTATTTTTAATAAATTTTTTAATCGACATAAAATATCAAAAGTATACACTTATTTTAAAAATATAATTGTAACAAAACAAACAAATAAATAAATAAATTGGTAATAGCCATACTGCTTAGAACTTTGAAGCCATAAAAAGTGATTTGACAATTCCCATCTCATCTCAGTTAATAATAATAATTTGAAGAAGTAAATGAATCTTGATTCTTGAATCCCCAGCAATTTTTACAAAAAAAAAAAAAAGAAGCGTCACGCTCACACACTACCCTCTTCTCTCGTGCCCCTTCCTCTTCTTCTCTTCTCTTCTGAACGAAACAAAATAAATAAAACTCCTTAGGGTTCCTCTGTTCTTCTTCTTCGCCCCAAAAAAACCACGCTACGCGAAAACCAAAATT
>NC_029778.3:77141037-77188365 GCF_000817695.3 Arachis duranensis | reverse complement strand
CTCTCTAAACAGAGCTCAGAGGACCTTCTCGCATGGCGAAAACGAGACCAGGGAAAAGAGACTTGGACTCGTACACCATCAGAGGCACCAACAAGATCGTAAGAGGTAACCAAGAAAAAAAAAATCTCTACCCTTTCACCTACCTAGTAGCGTTAACTCTTTCAAAATCGTTCCTTTTAAGGGTTAGACTCAACTGAACGGTACAATATAGTCTTGGTATTTCTTCGATTGCTGAAAGGTTTCGATTTTTGTATGTCTTTTTATTTATTATGTTTTTGTTTTTTGTGTGTGCTTCGTTTTCGTTTTCGTTTTGTTAGTTGGTGACTGCGTTTTGATGCGTCCTTCGGACACATCGAAGCCACCGTACGTGGCGAGAGTGGAGAAGATCGAGTCCGATAGTAGGAACAACGTGAAGGTTCGTGTGAGATGGTACTATAGGCCTGAAGAGTCCATTGGTGGAAGGAGACAGTTCCATGGGGCAAAGGAGCTTTTCTTATCTGATCATTATGACATTCAGAGTGCTCACACCATTGAAGGGAAGTGTGTTGTTCACTCCTTTAAGAACTACACAAAGCTTGAGAATGTGGGTGCCGAAGATTACTACTGTAGGTTCGAGTACAAGGCTGCTACTGGAGCTTTTACACCGGACCGCGTCGCAGTGTGAGTTCTTGTTTTATTATTGGAGATTAGTGGTGATGGTGTCTTTTTAGTGTTTGAAATGTGGGGGGTTTGTGTTATTGATTTTGTTTTTTTGTGTGTTTTGTAGGTATTGCAAGTGTGAGATGCCTTATAACCCGGATGACCTCATGGTGCAGTGTGAGGGATGCAAGGATTGGTAAAACAAGTGTATTTGGCTTTACTTTGTTTATTTTTCACTCAATTTGTGTGTGTTTGTATTTTGTCACTTTTTGATTCTAATTTGTGGATGAGTTGTTATTTCGGCTTGGATTTAAGACTAGCACCTGTAGAGGCAGTCTAAAGTTTGTTGACCATATACGGAAAGGAGAACAATTGAGAGAATAGAAAGACTTCAAGAAGCATATGGATATGTTATTGCTAAGTTTTATGAACTAGTTAAGTTTTTGTTATCGAAACTCTGCCTTGGCCTGAGCACCAATTCTGCATGTTATTCTTGACAACTGCTTCTATTTGCCAAGTGGATTGAAAAAAGATAGAAATAAGTGCAGAAAATAGGGAAGACATAAGGGATTTATTGGGTTTGTCAAGTAGCTGCTCTTGCTAAACAATTTGAAAATTCGGCAGCAGATGCATTTTGGAGGGACTTTTAAATTGCTTATATCCTACTGCAGCCATTCCTTTGGCAAAAATTTGCAATCTTGGATTTGTAATATCTTTTCTTCAATGTATTTATTTTTGCTAGCTTTTTCTTCAATGTATGTTTGTCAGCTTATATATTCAAATATATAATGGTTAACATTTTATGCATCTGGCTCTGACCTAATTTGGATCACATTCTCAAATTGATTGTTAAAATTTTAACGATGCACCAGAAACTACTCAACCTTAAATATTTTGAAAGAATCATATTTCAATTTTATGAGTTTGTTGTAGGTACCATCCTGCATGTGTGGGAATGACTATTGAAGAAGCAAAGAAGTTGGATCACTTTGTATGTTCTGAATGTTCATCTGATGATGACATGAAGAAACCCCAGGCTACATTTCCAGTGTCACCAGGATCTGATGGCAAGGTGAGATTTTTTTATTCTATTTCCTACGAAGTTTCAATGCACTCTTACTTTTGTTCCTATTAATTTTTTCCCCAGCACATTTATGAGACATACTATTCCCACAATAGAGGGGGTAGGTAATGGGCACATGATAGACTGTTTGGAGAGTGATGCTATAGTGTGTTATTTTCTTCCAAAAAGATGGATGTATTCTTTGCAGCTAGGCTTGAAATGGGCAATGTTATGTTGCAGTTCATGTGTGTATCGGTTAGCATGGAAGAATGCTTGTTTAGAAAGTGAAATTCAAGTTGTTTTTGTAATTTTAGAAACCACGTACGGGGGATGTAATTGAGACATAAAAAATTAACAGACTGCAGACTGTGTCATATGCTAATAAGAGTTTTATTTATTTATTTATTTATTTTGATGGTATGTGTTAATTGTTTTTCTTGTCTGACAATCAATGAAGACTAGCATTTACTTTTAATATGTATTTGTATTTGAAAGGATTAATGGCTGAAATTATTGTTTTCATGTAAATATCTTTGAATAATGTTCCTTCACTTGGTTAATTTGTGCTGGTGAAGTAGCTTCTCCTCAAGCTCGTACTTTTTTCTTTGTTCCAGTTATGAGCATGAAGTTATCGAAAGTTGTGAATCTCAATCATTTTCTAGATTTTTTTGGTACCGCTGTATATAATCATATGGAGGGATTCTTGGTTTGGATAGGTTTATATAAAAGATGCAAGTACACATTTTAGTTCCAACTGTTTTTAGTTGTGCTTTGGGTATTTATGAAATAAGGATTGCACTTATAAAAACTTGTCATCCATGTTCATCTGTATTCATCTGTGTAACTTCTGTAGAAAATTTAGTTCTACTTGTTGAATTGGCTTAATTTTCCTATGCTTTTTTCATACATAGTCTTCATATGAATGTTGTGTAGGACTTTTCTTTTTATCCTTTTCAGAATAAAATATCCCTCCGTTTCAAAACAAATGTCATTTATGACAAAATTAGTACATTGGAAAATTAATGTTTCAGGATGTAATTGTGTCAAAATACGTTAATTTTTTCCTGTACCGATTTAGTTAAAATGACATTTACTTTCTAAACATATGGAGTATTTATTTTATGGTATGGGGATTCGTGGCCATGTTAGAACTGGAAAAATAATTATATGTTGAATTGATGGCTTGTATTTTCTTGCCTGAGCATGTTCTCATTGGTTACATCGCGTTTCACATTGTCCCATATTTTGCTTTTTATGATGACAGATGAATGAATATTTTCAGGTGGAGCCGAAGCGACGGAAGAGATGACCATCAAGGTAGAGGATTTAGCGTGAGACGTGGCTTTTGCTGAACTTTGGCTGTGGTTTGTGTGGTAGTAGTTGGTGTGTTTGTACAGCTTCGACCAGAGGCTATAAAACATTTGATGTATTTGACTCAGCTTATGTATCTATTGGTGCTAGTTTTATGACTTATCAGTTTTTCCTTTTGCTGTCCAGAAAGAGTTAGCTCCGGTCTCAAGTGTTAATGTCTCTGAGATAACATCAAAACCTCAAACTATGGAGTAAAAAGAAATTATCATTAGTTTTCTAAAATCTTGGTTCATTATATGTATAATTCTAGGCTATAGTTGTGTTTCTGGTAACTATGGTTTGATGGGAAAAGTACTTTCCTTTGTTTCTTTCCACTGGAACTGGGTAATTGTGTTCACATTGTTTATCTATAAATATTTGAATGATTAGTGTGGTTGGTTGAAACTGCTAGGTATTTCAAAAATGATCAAGTTTCAGTTTATATAAGGGAACTTAAGAGATGGTTGAACTGGGGTTTAGTGGATGCTTGATAGTGATGGTTTAGGGGGGAAAGTTAAATAAGATTGATTATATTTGATTGGGAATTTGTTATATATTATCCAACCATAACAGGCCATTCGCATTGTGAGTGGAGTTTGGGAGCGAAAATGAGAGAAAAATAAGACTTCAATAATATTATGGGTTTTATGCTATGATGCACGGAAAAGACATAATACGGGGGATACGAGGGCACACCAGTTATATAAAATGATATTTTGATATTTTATTAATATTAAAATATAAAATAATTTTTAACTATTTTTAATATTTTTTAACTATTTAAAGTATTTTTGTTTTAATAAATAATAATATATATTATTTTTAAATTTATTTTAAGAATATATGTTAGGAATATAAGTGATAGTATTTAGGTGTATTCAAATATGTTCGGAAACAAAGTTTTTAGTTTTTATTAAGAAAGTTAGACACAGCAAATGTGTCGAACGAATATCAATAAATATTGTGTCCCACAGACAATTCACCGAAATATCCTTGCATGATAGGTTTTATGTTTTAAATTATTCTGTTTCCTTTTGTATTTCAAGTGTACAAACTCAAGCATGTTCTAAACGTTTAACTTAAAATGTTGCTCCTTAAAAAGAAGAAGAAAACTTTAAACATTGTTTAGCCAAATAAATGTGACTTGTCATAATTTTTCTTTTAAAAATTGTAATTCATGATTTTTGAAGATGATGTAGCGGCTCTTACTTTTGTTATTCATGATTTTTAATGAGGATGTAGCGCTCTTATTGTATATTTGTATAAATTTGTTAAAAAAAAAAAACTATTATCAAAATAACGATGACAATATCCATTCTCTTATTTTTAAGATGTGAAATAATAATTGATGCGAGATTTGTCAAAAGGAGAAGTTCTTTAGTCTCATAGTTAGTTGCCTACGACTACGAGTGATTTGTTTTCTAATAAAAAGACCAAAACATGAGAAGAGACCAATTCAAATATCTCAATTCTCATTAAACAAGTATTTTGAAACAAACGCAATAAAAACGTTTCATAAGTTTAGTTTTATCTTTTGATTTTTCACATACATTTGTTATTTTCTTATATTTTCTAATTTTTTTATATTTTTTTATACACAGATTAATTTAATTAGGTTAATGCATTCAATACTTTTAACGTGTGCTTGCATCCGTTAATCTTAAGGCATAGAGACAACAGGAAGAGAGAAAGGGTGCCATGCATGCACGCCTGACGTAAAATGAACAATCCTAATCATCATCATCAATTCATCATCATCATTATCATCATGGTCAGAAGCAACTAATGTGTAACGTTGAAATTAATAAATCCTAATTGTCTCGTATAATTTATATCTTACTTCAAAATAAAAGGTTATGGTCACAGCAACCACGTGTTTCTAGATAAAAAAAAATGCATACCTATATTTGGTGACTGATGGTATATATTACTATACCATACAACTTAATCAGCAGGGAAAAATCTCCCACCACACCATTATCATCATCATTATTACCAGGTAGGTTTCCTTTGACTTTTTCGCACACCACCACTTAATCCCAAAGAAAATATTTGTACTATTATTAACTTATGTTACCGTTGAAAAATATCATATGCTAACTCAACATATTCATTTTATCATTACTCAAAACTAGACTTCTCCTTTAGTGTTGTGTTTTGTCTTCCCCTTGCATGGTATATCTAAAAATAAAAAAAAATCATCTAAAATAATAATATCAGTAAAAGAGAAGTGTCAGAAGATCAGCATGTTTTATGATTTGTAAATATTAATTAGTTATCATTAATATTTTAATGGTGTGAGATTACATCTAATAATGTAAAATTATTCACTTTTTTTTATTGATTAAGTGCTGACTAAATTTTAATAAAAATACTAGTTTTGTAGACTTTCAATAAAATGATAAAGTAATACTTTAATTACCTTTGAATTTGTAATATTTATTAATCCAAAAGTGATTTATGGTATAAATGTATTCCCTTTCTTTTCTAAAGTGACTACATAACTTTAGAGGTGCCGAATCCCTGAATAATATTCTAGCTAGCTATACCCACTAGACATGTATGATTATGAACACTACACACACTGGTGCAGTTCTTGCGTGCATGAAAAGCATGATGCACATGCAAACAAAGCACGTAAGTTATTTTCCATATGCTGAGTGCATTTGTTATATTTATATCCACCCTTATTATTCCAGTTTTTGGGGATATATATACCGCAGCTTTTTTCGGGTGCAAAATTAAATAACTTGGGTGATAGAACTATGTACTCTCTATTTGTTTTATTATCTACTTGTTATCTGTTTAAGTTTCGAAATTGAATTTGACACTAACAACTTTAATTTGCAATGCAAAATTATATGATATGGTTTATTTCAAAAATGTTTGGGAGGTATATAAATAAACTTAAAATCATCCAAAATGTTTTTATTTTGTGTTTACTAATTACTGTTAAAATAATTAAATAATATTAAATATAATAATTATGTAATTATAATTGTTTTACCGACGTAAATACTTGTTAGTAATTAGCTTAGTTCAAATCAAATCGATTAGTTTTGAGAAACAACACAAAAACATAAAACATATTTATAGAATTTAATTTATAAAAATGTTATTTGTATATTAAATTCAACTATTAAAATAATTATCATATCTATGTATAAATATATATGTCGTTAAATTTATTTTTAATAATATATATTTTATAAAAGAGTGTTAGGGCCAGCAGGTTTTATAATTTATAGTAATTAATTAATAATTATTAATATTTTTAATGGTATGAGATTATATTTAATAGTATGAAATTATTTAATTTTTTTACTGATTAAATGTTGACTAAATTTTAGTAAAGGCGATGGTCCTTTAAACTTTCTCTATTTTATATTAACAATTAATTTTAATGTTTGATTTTATTGTACATGTACACTTAACATAGTTGGTTAAATACCTTTTAAAATAGATAACAAAAGAGAAGAGAACCGAAGAAGAAAAAGAGAGGATATATAGGGATGAAATGGTAATTTTAAATATTTAATATATAACCGCAGCTTTGTTCTTACGAATTTACGATTATGATGAATGCGTTGATTTGTAAGTGGGATTAATTTGAGGTTTTATTTTCAATGTATTTTTCCTAAAGAAAGTGTGTAAGAAATAAGGAAAGCAGTTAGCTCTCATCCTAACAAATAAGGAAAGTACAACAGTATAACTACCCTAACAGAAAATAAAGTAGTTAATGCAGTTATTTCCTAAAACAGAATTGTAATTGAGTAGCTGAAAATCATGAGGATGAATATAGGCACTATGAGGCATAAAATCCAAGTTTACTTGAAAGGTTGTTATGATTCATCTCCCGATTATGATATTAGATTGGCTTTTTACAAGCCTACTAATACCAGGAGATAGATAGAATTTTTAACTAGAGATTCATTTGAAGATGCTATGTTTTTTTCAGAGAAGCATTACAAGAAAGTCGTCGAGTACCGTCGTATTTATCGATGAATTTTTTAGATAAATTCGATAGTAACAAGTTTACAGTTGAATTTAACAGTAGAATAAATATAACAGTATAAACTTTGTTGAAAAATATTTATTGGCGAATTTTTAGAATTTGACGCTAATTTTCGTCGAATTTAATAACAGAATATATAACACAATCCGTTGAAAATTACCGCCGAATCAATCCGACTTTAAAGTTAGCGCCATGTTATAAATATCTGCACTATTTTACCATTGAATTAATCCGACGAAAAGTTTTATGAATTTTTTTTGAAAAAAATACTGTCGATAAAATTCCGACGGTAATGTCGATGGAAGTTTTCTTTTTAAAAGAAAAAAAAAGTCATTTTTCGTCCATTTTTACCATAACCTGATAACAAGCATAATTGAAACAATGCTATAAATATGAAGTGAAATATCAAGCATACAACGTAAAATTATAGAAGGATGTGGTAATTGATATATCTGAAACAATGTTAATTACATTACATGCTTCTCAAAGTTTGGTAAAGAAATATACATATCATAGAACTATATTTACATTAATCCTATTCAGATTCATCATCTTCTTCCTCTGATTCACCATCCTCGTCTTCTGAGATAGTTTCCTAATCATCGAACTTGTCTTCCTCTTCTTCGTCCATGTCGACCTCTTCTTCTTCTTCTTGAAGATCATCGTCCTGTTGTGGTAGTGCGTCGTGATGTAACCCAAGGTCAATGATATCATCATCCGTTGATGCTGAGCTAAGGGTAATCAACTCATCGATATCAAACACCGTTTTTGAAGGAGTTGGATCATCAATCTGGTAAGGTTCCTGACCTTCTGTCCTATCATTAAACTTGATCCGGCCTCTTGGCTTAATCTTAACCACAACCACCTAACTAGACTTGCATGAACCAGATAAGGCAAAAAGTACACCTATCGTGCATTTTGAGATAAAATAAAGGGATCGTAGTACCTATATTTTCTGATTACATTAACTTCAGTGATATCATACTCCTTGTGCTTTTGTGTTCTTTGTTGCGAACTTGGATCATACCATTCATATTTAAACACACACACCTTGTATGTAGTGCGACAAAAATACTCTAATTCAATTATGTCGTGTAACACAACAAACCAATTAGAGTAACCCCCGCCTGAATCCCCACGAACCCAAACATCAGTGTTATCTATTTTTGTTCCAATCGATCTCTGTAAAGTATTGAACCGATATCCATTAATAGGGTACATCAGGTAGCTAGTGCCCTTATTCATTGGGCCCCGACTAAGTGCAACTAGTTCCGAATCCGTTGTGTCAGTTAGCTGCACGCTGACGTATTCTCTGAACCAACGTGGAAAGTTGTTCAATGAGGTATTAGGATTTGCCTCTTGGAATAACCTATATGATATATAGGATAAATAAATTTTGATTAGATTAAAAAGTTAGAGTGTTACTGATTGCAATATTTACGATGACTTAATAAACTCACATGAGGTACGGTGAAATCTGGTCACAGGTAAGCAGCACATGCAGATGCACGGCATCAATTTTCTTCTGTTCTAACCAATAGTCACTGCCCGTACCCATTGCAGCTCCTTTCGGAGCAAAGATTGGGTATGTTGTTTCACCCGATGATGATTCTCCCCACTCATCGTTCCTTGCAACCCTTGTTCTACGTAACTCAACATGAGGCTGAAAATAGAATGAGCAAAATGCGGATGTTTGCTTAGCTAGGAATGCTTCGGAGATGCTGCTTTCAATTCGAGCCCTATTCTTCACGGTACGCATGAATGAACCAATCATCATCTCAAACGGGTAAATCCACCAAAATTGGACCAGCCCACATAAGTGCTTCGAACAGTAAGTGGACTGCTAAGTGTTCCACAACGTCAAAAAAGGATAGAGGAAATATCCTCTCTAGCTTACAAAGTATTATGGGAATGTTCTTGTCCATGATTGTGAGATCATTAATGCTAAGTTTGATTGCACATAACTCCCTAAAGAACTCACTTATATTTGTGAGGGGTTTCCATATGTTGGTGGGAAGTTTTCTGAACGCGACCGAAGCAAAGACTCTATGAAAATGTGACAATCGTGACTCTTCAACCTAGCAAGCCTACCTTGTGACACGTTTTCATACTTGTTCAAATAAGAGGCGTAACCATCAGGAAACCTCAATCCTCTAATCTACTACAAATATTTTTCCTCTGCTCCTTTGTTAGAGCGAACACCGCCTTTGGTTTATCCTACCGCCTGTTATCAAGTCTCCTTAAGTCCAGATATGGCTGCCTATAAATGTCTATCAAGTCTAACCGTGCCTTATCGTTATTCTTTGTTCACTCATTGTCCGTTACTGTGTGCATGATATTATCGAATGCGTTTTTCTCAATGTACATCACATCAAGACAATGTCAAACCAAGTTGTCTCTCTAATAAGACAACTCCCAAAATATATTCTGTTTAGTCCAATTATGCTCCCTGCCATATCCCAGAGGTCTCAAACCTGTCCTGTTTTCGATGATTGATAGGATTCTATTGACGCGATTCCAAACTTGCCTACCATTCAACTTTACTGGTGGCTTTTCGTATTCAGTTGTATTCTTTTTGAACAAGTACCTGTTGCACCAGAAAGGATGATTAAAGGCAAGGAATCTTTGATGGCAATCAAACCATGAATTATTAATGCCACTCAGCAACCAAAATGCCTTCGTATCCTCCATGTAAATGGGGCATGTCATTTTGCTTTGAGTGGACTAACCTGACAACATGCCGTATGCAGAAAAATCGTTAATGGTCCACATCAATGCAGCCTGCAGTTGAAAGTTTAACTTCTTTGAAATATCATATGTCTTTACACCATCAATCCACAAATCCTTAAACTCATCCACCAAGGACTGCAAGAAGACATCTATTTTGGCCTTTGAATTGCTAGAACCAGGTATAATGCAATTTAGGAATATGTATGGGTCCTTCATGCACATTTTTGGACTCTTGTTATATGGTGTAACAACTACAGGCTAACAAGAGTACGCATTATCGAAATTAGAATTCGGTGCGAACCCGTCAGAGCACAAAGCTAGTCTAACATTTCTCAACTCGCTCACAAATGTAGGATGCACCCGATCAAAATGCTTCCAGGCTTTTCTGTGTGACGAGTGCGTCATGATTCCATCATCCCTCTTATTATTACTATGCTAGGTCATGTGAGGGGCCGAACTCATCATGCATACAATCGTTTTAGCCTAGGGATCAAGGGCAAGTAGTGCATTCATTTCATTGAACCTTTCTTTAACCGGCGTTTACCAACCTGTTCTCTTTCCACTTGAAACCTTGGTGATTTACAGAATCTGCATTCAGTTAGGTCTGCATCCCTCGTAATACAACATACACTCATTCAAACAATAATCAATTTTCAACGAATTTAGACCCAATTTCGAAACTAGCATCTTTGCTACGTAGTGGTTTTGAGGGATGGTAGAGGTCCCGACAGACCAGTTCGTTGCAACTGGTGACTCACTTATCAAAAGACTCTTGCGTATGCTTCGACTCTGACTTAATAGTCATCATTCTAACACATGCAGACAACTCCGAATGAATGTAACCCTTAAATAATGGTCTCGCAACATATTCTAACAGATGATAAAATATACTTGCCTCTGGGTTAGACTCTTCTTCAACCTCTTCCAATTTCGTAACACTGGTTGCATCAAAGACCATCTTATTGTATCTCTCTTGGTTACCCTCCCAGATCATGTCTTCCATGTTTAGATCTCTTTCCATCTAAACCCTCCTTGATTAACAGTCGAACCTATTCAAATTGGATGCAGACCTGTTAATTCCTTATTTTTCAACTTCTCCGTACTTCGTCCACATCTAATTTCCATTTTTGAACCCATTACGATAAAGATGAAGCGTTATATCTGCAGGTTCAAACAACTTAGTCAGCCAACAGTTTTCACACGGACACCTAGATACCCCTTCAGATCTAAACGGTTTTATGCTGAACATATACTCGACAAACACATCAACCCCCTCAAAGAACTCAGATTTTAATCCCTCCATCCACTGTTATCCCTATTATACATCTATAGACAATGACTTGGAATCATATTAAATCATACATCCTAGAATTTGACGAACAAAACAAAATTATTAAATTTTTTACAAAATCTGGCAAAACATACCCTATAATTAGAGACTTCTGCAAACCAAACAAGTTTTAAAGCAAATCACGCGAAATTTTGGTAGAATTTTCCCTTAATTCAGAGACATCAATAAAATAAATATAACAATTTTCACAGTAAAAATAACTGCAAGCATATATTAGAAAAAAAATTCAAAAACATATCAAATCCTAACCATTCTAGTGCGCAACCCCTTGTAACTCCACAATTTTCCAGCAAACAAGGATTTCAAAAAGACGCCTCTACGCGAATTTCTCCCACTTCTATCCTAAAACGCTATCTTAGGAAAAGTAAGTCCAACATAAAACTTAAACAATTGATTATAATTAGCGATAGAAAACCTACCTGAAACACGGATACGCAGAATATGGAAGAAGCGAAATCCAATTAATGTTAGAGAAATACCACCATCCTAGCTAATAAAAAGAAAACTTATTAAACTCACAAAGTAAAACTAATTAAGTCAGCAAACTATACAAAGTCATGCACCAACAATGTCGAACACTCTTAATCTCACCCTCCTTAACCTACATTAATAACTTAATTATAATTTCTGTTTACGTTAAAGTAACATAAAAGATTCTAATCACAAACTTTATTACCCTTTTTAATCAATTATTTGATAATAAAATCCCTAAACAAAACCCTAAACTCACAAAAAAGTCTGAAAAAACTAAAAACCACAAATCAAACCCTAACCACTAACTTCGTTACCACAATTTAATCAATAATTTGATAAAATACCTAACAACATTCTAAAATCACAAAAAATCTAAAAACAATAAAAAAACTATACCAAATCCTAATCATAAACTTCATTACACTAGTTTAATCAATAATTTCATAAACTATTTAACAAAAAATCCTAAACTCTCATAAAAACCTAATGAAATTAAAAAACTATGCCAAAATTACCTTTCTTGGTGGTTGTAGTATGCTGAAGGCGTGATGGTACCAGTAGTGACAACGACACCAACGCCAGTGGTCACTAAGAACAGTGGTGGCGTTTCCAACCTTCCCATTGCTAACCGACAACTCCAGCGGTGAGACTGACCAGTGGCAGCGGCATCAGAGTCTCCTGCAAGTGACGGAGATGCCGGCAGCACCTCCACCGATGAGATAACACGAGAGGAGAAAAAGAGCTTCACAGAGGGAAGAGAGAGAAGAGAGAGAGAGAGAGAGTGAGTGAACTAGGACAAGTGAGGGAGGAAGGGTTCGTATTTGAATTTTAAATAAGATTATCGCCGCATTTACCGTTTGATTACTCCGACAGTAAATTGGTCAAACACAACGTTTAACTTAAGCCATTTACTGTCGGAAAAATTCGACGGTAAAATTGCCGGTAAAGTTGGCACCCATAAATCAATATTTCACGCCACTAATCACCGCCAGATTTAGCATAGGAATATAAAATTCGACAGTAAATATTTTGAGAAATCCAAGTTGCCTTGTATCCTACGAAAAACTCATCGCTAAATTCACCAGTAACAGACGCCACTAAATCCGATGGTAACTCCAACGATTCTCAGAATTTTTCTTGTAGTGAAGATTAGCATGACCAGGGGCGAAGCTAGGTAATATTTATCCTGGGAGCCAGGTATTTTTTTGAGTGTTTGATTTTAATAAAAAATTTAAAAATATATAAAAAATTTAATTTAAAATAATAATTAAGACTTAAACTTACTCCATACAAGATAATTGAACATATTGTATATCAAAATAATTAAACTCAAATATCTCAAAACTAACTTCAAATATTGTAAAGATAGATTGTTGTATTTAAAATCTACAAATATTATTCAATTCATTTTTAGACGTTTCTTGCAAAATTGTAAAAAATTATTAACAAAATGTATCTATGCTTCATTTAAATAATTGAAATCACAACTACAACTTATGCAATGGAAAAATCAATAACAATATTACTAGATTTGAAATGATTTAGAATTCACAATTTACATAGACAATTGGGCTTGGCATTTTTTCCTTAATTCAAAGTCATCTATTATTAAATCCGTATTGAAAGTAGCTACAATTTTTTTCTCAATGTATGTAAAATGACTAAATTATCTGTAAGAAATTCATCTGCCATTTTACTCCGAAGTCTTATTTTAACAATTTTTATTGCCGAGAAGGCTCTTTCTGTTGCTGTAAATACCGGAAGTGTCAAGACATTGCGAATCAATCTATCAACCAAATGATAAATTCTTGATTTTTCTATTTCTTTCAATCTTTGACATAACTCAGAAGGTGTCCCGACATCTTTTAAATGATTTGGTATATCAAATGCATAATGTTGCAATTAGCATTCAAAAGAATTCTTTATGATAAAAAATCTGAAGGATAAAACTTTTCAATTAACTTACATATATTCTGAATATTAAACAACTTAAAATTGTCTTTAGGATCTAAATCAATGCTTAAAGCCAAAAGCTCCATGGTTTTCTCATTGAATCTACTATTTAACTCTTATATTTGAGAGTTTATTGTGGCAAAAAACACTTCTACTTGATAATGATGCTTAACTGTTATTTTTGGTTGACGAGATCGACCTCTTCCAACCGTGTACTGTGCACTCATAGTAGGGAAGTCAATTTCATGCTTCTCACAAAACTTCTTAACATTCTCAATTAAATTACACCAACTGTTATATCTCAATTTTTGAAGAAGTAGTTTTGATGTGGAAACATTGTGCATTGTATTTAAAATATCTTGGAATTTTTGTTGTAATGCTTGGCACAAAATATTAGTAATCCCAATAATTTTCTTCATCAAATGTAATGCAAAAATAAATTCAAACGAGGATAGCACTTTGTTGACACCATAAGCCTCACCTCTTTGAGCAGAAGTTGTACCATCCTCAATAATGTTATTAAGAATGGTATGAATAGCTATAAACATTCTAATCAGGCTACAAATAGAATGAAAGTGAGAACTCCATCTTGTATGCCCAGCTCTTTACAAGGTACTCACTTGATTTGCACATTGACCTGTTTCTAGCTGATAATTGGCAATCAATTTTGCATTTTCAATTTCTTGAGCTTCTTATAGTTGATCATCTCTTTTTCAAGATGCACCAACAATATTGACAATATCAGTTAATTGTGAAAAAAATTCATGAATTTGAAGTACTTCTCTTGAAGCAGCCACCAGTGCTAACTGTAATCTATGGGCAAAACAATGGAATAATATGCTTGTTGGCAATCATTGAGAAATAAAACTTGTAAACCATTCCATTCCCCTCTCATATTGCTAGAACCATCATACTCCTGACCTCGAATACTTTCAATTTGGAGATTATAAATAGAAAACACAGACACTAATTCTTTTTTCAAAGTCAAAGCACTGGTGCCACTAACATGTACAAAATCAAAGAAGCGTTCACAAACAAAATCATCCATATCAACAAATCTCAAAACAATAGCCATTTGCTCTTTTTTAGATTTATCACGAGTTTCATCAACAATAATACAAAATTTGGAATCTCCAATATCTTTTCTAATTGAATTTCTCACCATTGTAGCAAGAACATGTAGAACTTTTTTCTAATCGCTTGAAGTATATTTAGCAAATCTAGGAGCATTTTTCAAAATAAGCTTTTGAACACTACTATTGTAATAAAAAACTTTTAATAATTCAATAAAGTTACTTCGATTATGTGAACTCAATCTTTCATCATGGTCCCCTATAAGTGCAACTTTAAAAAATCAACCATCTAATACAATTAATAGATGCTCCAAATCTACGTCGATTATTCTCAATTTTCTCTGATGTTTGTCGCTTCATAAGTGTATCAAGATGTTGTGATTATTTCATCAAATCATCACATAATTTTGTTGCCTTGTGATGGAACGAATTAGGGCCTTTGCCATTGTGATTAAAAAGAGGACAATATTTTTCACTATTTACCTTCTTCCAATTCCTAAAGTTGTTTGCAATACAGGCATTTGAACCTATATTGATTGAAAATTCCTTAGCTAATAGGTAGCATGGTAAACAATATACAATATTTAACATTATTTTCAACAGAATACTCTAACCATGAAGAGTATAATTCAAACTAAGAAGCTTGAAAACGAAGACGATGACTTGTATCGCTCGAGAATGGATAATTGTCAAGTATTGGTTGATTCGGTCTAGCTTTAAGATAAGTTGGACGAATTTCATCTCTTTTACCTAGATGAAGCTTCCAAATCATTGGTTTGATTTTTGGATCTCTTACCAAATGACATACTTCTATTTGTTTAGGATAGTTGTGGGTGCTTTGACTTTGAACTATCACACTTACCGCTTCACCCTTCCACGTTCCCAAGCAGCATTCTAAAGAGATTAACGTTTCACTTGCTACGCCAAAATGTCATACATGACTTTAAAAAAATTCTTGAGTTTATTCAGAAGGATACAAGACCAGAGAAAAGAAAGACAAGTGACAAAGCATCGACAAGAGTTTGAGAGAATTGCTAAAATTACAAGCAGATGAGGAGATAAAAAAAATATTGAAGGGTGTGGAAGGAAAAATCGATTAACAACATTGAGAGTTAGAAAACAATACAGCAGTGTGAAACGAATTCAAGATGAGTCAAGGAGTATGAGGTTTATAGAAAAGAAAATCCAAGGCCAAAGACAAAACTCACAAAATTTGAGTATGAATGAAAACCCTTTCGAATACATTTCCCATAAAAAATGGGAACTTAAGAAAAATTATTTTACATTCCAAAAGAGAAGGTATGCAACAACATATTGTAAAAGAATGAAAAAAGCATAGATGCGACATTAGTCTAAATTCGAGTATGAATGAAAACCCTTTCGAATACATTTCCCATAAAAAATGGGAACTTAAGAAAAATTATTTTACATTCCAAAAGAGAAGGTATGCAACAACATATTGTAAAAGAATGACAAAAGCATAGATGCGACATTAGTCTAATACAAACTCAGGTTGAAGGAGATTATGTAAAGTTTGAAAAAGGTAAGAGTAAAAATATTTAGGTGCATCACTAACCAAACGCATGCATAAAACTGTTATATAGTCGAAAGAAAAATCAAGTTGCATTACACCAAAACAATTTCCAAGTTTAAAAATGGAATATAGGAGTTTCGAAAAGTGAAAATCATAACCAACCCCAGTACTCAAAGCCTAGTCATCTATAAATATATAATAGTTAATTAGCCAAACAGTAAAATGACACACTGTTTGATACTGTTAGATAGTTTCTAAGAAAGTGACAAGTGTCTCTCAAACCCTTTATTTGTTTCCTCTTCGTGTTATGATGTTCAAACCCGTGTACTCCATATGCTGTGAGAGGATAATGAAGAGAGTATTACCCAAAGATCCTGCTATTACCAGAAAGATGGATCTAGCATTATATTGCACAATGGTTCTTTACGTGCTCAGTGTATCTCTAATCCCGAAATTCCAATTTTGCAACACACAGTGGGCGGTCGTATTATTTAATTGGCTGATAACGCCATCACGGGGATCGCCTTTCCTTGAAGAGGCAGATGCTTAGATTCCCAGGTAACTTTTGAATTTGTTAAGTGAGATTATGTTAATCTATATTTCGTTATTTTTGGTTGATTTGATGGATACGGATGTGTAATTTGAATAATCAATAGTGTTGTTAACAACCACTATAAATACCTAACAAGGAAATTATTAAGTTGGTATTAGTTCTTCAACATTGATGGTTATTGTTTGTCCATGATTAATACAATCTGTTAGAGAGTTGATCTTTTTGATACATCCTATATGGAAATTGAATAATGTAAATGCTTCAATCTATCAACCAAATGATAAATTTTATATTAGTAATATAACAGTAATTGAATAATGTAAATGCTTCAACTTAATGCTTTGAAATATATTAACTAAAAAACTATTAATTCGTTTTATTTTCATTCAATAGTCAAAGAATATATAGATGGTGATTTCTCTTGTGACATCTAAAAAAAAGCATTGTTTTAGCACATAATTTTATTGGTTGCATATTTTCAAACTTCAATATATTTTCTAGACTTCTAGTTTTGTGTTATCTGTTAATGATGCTGATGATGACTTTGCACAATACGTGTATAGCTAGTTTTGTACATAATTATATATTTTGCATCAATAATCGGTGTTAACTTATGAAGAAATGTAATGATTTAATATGTAAAAAAACTAGAATCCTACCCACAACAATCTCTAACAAATAAGAATGCAACTTGATGTTACTATTAAAAGTTTGAAATAACTAACACCATAACAAATCACAAATCTTGATATAGGCTTCATTTGAAATAATTAACTCCACTTCTCTTATTATTTTTGTTTGAAATAATAGCGTTGGTGCATATATTATTTTTCATTTGCTAAAAGTTATCAAATCATGTATAATAACTTTCAGTTATTAATTTTACGTGAAAATAACTGTAGGTAAATTTTATTTTTATTTTTAATTTTTGTTTCTTTTCAATAATTGTTTTATTTTATTTTGAAAGTATCTGGACTAGTGAGCAGTGGCGAGATAGCACAAGAATATGCTGCAACTGGAGTAGGGTTATTGGCCGGATCGTCAATCTTGCTTGTGACAGTAGTTTGGGGAACACGTGTTGTCACTGGCAGCAAAGAATTTCAGCATAACAATGAAGATTCTAGAATATTCTCTCAAGGTTCTAACTCACCACTCTCAAAGCGGCATTGACGGGTCAGTTCCACCTCACTCCTTTAATTGGTCAACTCTTATACATACAACTCATATATACGAAGAGACACACTAATACTTAAAATAATATAAATAATTTTTTTTATATAAATTTAGCGAGTTAATGTCAAAATAATCCCTAAAATTTGACCCCGACTCAATTTAGCCCTCAAGATTGAAATTGACTATAATTGTACCCTGAAATTTTGACTCGCACCTCAATTTGGTTCTTCTGTCGCTTTTCGTCACCGGAGAGTTGATTTGGCAATTTTGGTTGACATCTGACACTATCAAAACGACGTGGTTTAACTCTTGGCACCTAAATTGTTTAGAAATGACGTAGTGTGACATGAGAAAGGGGTTAACCACCTCAAAATAAAACCCCCAATTGACTCTTCTTCTTCCTCCTCTTCTCTTCGTATACGTACCTTCAGAGAAGAACCATGGGTGTCGCTGTAATTAAAGCTTGAAGCTTTTCTTACTTGTTTCGTCACCCCCCCAATTGTGAAGACTAATTGCCTGAGAATCTGATGAGCAGATATTTTATATGCTTTTTGCCATCATTTTCATATATTTTTTAGTATGTTTTGTTTAAGTTTTTATAGGTTTTAATGCAAAATTCACATTTTTAGATTCTACTTTGAGTTTGTGTGTTTTTATGTAATTTCAGGTATTTTCTGGTTGAAATTGAGAAGCTAGAGCAAAAGTCTGATTCTGAGGCAGAGAAAGCGCTACAGATGCTATCCGGATCTGACATCCTTGCACTCGAAAGAGCTTTTCTGGAGTTACAGAAGTCCAAATGGAGCATTCTCAACGGCTATGGAAAGCTGACTTCCAGAGCTTTCCAAAAATTTATAATAATTCATACTTTACTTCAGAATTGAAGGCCCAAAACTGGCGTCCAACGCCAGCCTCCTGCCCTATTCTGGCGTCCAGCGCCCAAAGGAGAAGAGACCAATGTCCAACGCCCATAACGGATCCCCTAGCCAGCGTTCAACACCCTAGAGGCCTCCTAGCACGTGGATCTCATCAAAGCTCAGCCCGAACACTTACCAAATGGGCCCTAAAAATGGATTTTAGTACTAAAAGACTATTTTACCTTTTTTTATGTAATCCTTAGTCATTAGCTTAGTATTTAAAGAACTTTTACACCTTTCAGATGGGGAGATCTACCATATTTCGTTTTTCATATTGTATTTTCTATCAATATGAGTTTCTAAACCTCCTAGGTTGAGGGGAGGAGTCCTGCTGAGTTTTATGGATTAATAAAAGTATTACTGTTCTTTCTCAATTCGTGTTTGATTCTCTATTCTAAGATGTATCTTCCTTCTCATCAATATGAATGCGTTGAACTAGCATAAGGTTATCACATTCTACATGGGTTCAGAGTGAGTCTTTCATCGGACAATGATGAACCACCAGCTTGATTATACATCTCTTAGACGGCTAATCCACGACTTCGTTGGGGACTTCTCAAAACACCAGTTAAGCCGAAGTACGGGGAGATTAGGATCTCTGTGGTAGAGGCTAGAACCCAAAGGCATAGCATCCTCTGATCTGGAAGATTCGACCTTGTTTGTGGCGTTTTGAGTAGGATCACCAAGGTGAATGAACTGCAGGAGCTTCACCTTCAATCAGACTAGATTCGTACTAACCCTGCGGTTCAAATTTGGAGGAGTATTGGCGGTTGCTCAAACCAGCGTCAATCACATATAGCCTACCATAGAAGAAACCATTCACAATTGAAGAAGGCAGTAATACCAGAGTTATTCCAGAAGGACAAAGCATCTCCAAGCCTTAACCATCTTCTTATCGCTGCTTATAATCAAACCTTGTAATTCCATTTTTTATTCCTTTTATGCTTTTAACCAAATCCAACAACTCTTCTATCCACCTGACTAAGATCTGCAAGATAACCATATCTTGCTTCAAACCACAATCCTCGTGAGATCGACCCTGACTCGCTCAGGTATTACTTGGATGACCCAGTGCACTTAGCTTGCTGGTTCAGTTGTACGAAGTGTGGGGATTCGTGCACCAGAATCACCATCTCTTCAAAAACTGGTTAGTAACAAAATCATTGCTCTCAACATACGATGCTCTCTGTTTTTTGCAAAATGTTGCATGAGTTTTGTTTTTTATTTTTTTTGCTCTATTTCATGAGGTTTGTTTTTCATTTTTTTCGCTCTATTACCCTAATAGAAGAGAAGCAGACACACCCAAAATTGTTGCTATTGCTTCTGGTGCATATCATAATCTTGCTCTTGCAGGTTCTGTAATAGTATAACTCTTCACACCTACTCAATTTTCTTTTATTTATTATTTTTCTTTTTTTGAAGTTAATTAATTTTGATACATTAAGAGTAGTGTAAAATTGTTTGCAGCGTCATCTAATCAAATTTGTTGTCTTATATGACCAATTAAAGTGGATGTATTACTGTGCTCCTGATCGTCTGGGATATTATTGTGCTCATCCTGTCGGTGATATTCAGCCTCCTCCTCAAACTCCACTTCCAAGCGCTTCCTGCAGGGCTTGACCCTGTCCCTCCATACCTCTCCGCGCTCTTTGGCACCCCTTTCTCTCCTGGTAGGCCTCTGGCTGTCATCTTGAACCTCCCTGGCATGCCGATGACGATCAGGCACGTCCCGGGGAAGGTGAAGGAAGTCCCTCGGCTGGCTGGTAGTAGGCTGGATGTCACTTGGTAAGTTAAATAGCCTGTGGTCATCAAGCACATGTTGCCCGGACAGGTGTCTAACGTGGCAAACCTGTCGGTACCAATCTCAATACTTCTGTGTAGGCTGATAGTCTGTGAACTGAACAGAGATCCGATGTCCCTTGTCAAATCGAGCCTTAAAACGATCATACCACTCCCGAAGCTTGGTAGGCCACCACAATTTCTTGCACTGGCTGCTCGCCTCCAAAGTGGTATTTTATTCGGTCTACGTGGTGAAACTCAACTATGTTGAAGCAGACAAGGGGAACAACAAACATCCATGTCTCCCACTCTGCATCATCCTTCAGCCACAGCGGGCAGAGGTCTTGCAGTGCAAGGTTGTTATACGACGTCCACAAGAACTATGACGTAATATGTAAGATAATCATCAGTAATAGGTGGTAAAACAGGATAAGCAATTCATATATTGGTAACTGAATAAAATAAGCTCGCTTACCTCATCCAACCATAACTGATCCAAAGCCCGATACCAATGTATGACTCTCTGCTCGTGTTGGTCCCTGCTTTACTGTGCCATACCTCTCAGTCTGTGGACACTTGCAAGAAGAACAAAGACTCAATTTATCGCACATCATATCGAATTACATAAACAAAGATGAAGAAAACTATAAATAACAGTTACCTTGCAACCATGGGATAAGTATAAACCCATCACTTAGGTGGACACTACTAGAAAAATCTCTAGTATATCCAAGAGATTAGCAAAGAAGTGCATCCTGCATTGTCTGTGGTGGCTCGATGTGCTGCAGAGCATAGGGAATGGTATGTCCATGCAAGCACCGCAGAACCCCAAGACAGAAAATAATATCTCTGAAAGTCATCAAGCAGCGGCAGCCACTGGAGATGGACCCGATTGTTTGACTTGTCAGTCATCAGGTAACCACTAATCAACAATAATATGTAGCACCTCGTGTACTGTCGGAGAATGTCTCGATCATCGATAATGGCCATCTGCTGGAGTCGCTCCGGAAGCCATGTCAGCTTGAGGGAGAAAGACTCCTTCCTCTACACACCCTGTTACTGAACTGCAGGGGCCTG
The DNA here is from genome assembly GCF_000817695.3 of Arachis duranensis. NCBI lineage: Eukaryota > Viridiplantae > Streptophyta > Magnoliopsida > Fabales > Fabaceae > Arachis > Arachis duranensis. Next base: position 77,166,687 of record NC_029778.3, on the reverse strand, counting down.
GCACCAAGTAGTCGTTCAACCAACTCCCAAGTCTCGGTTTCGTACCATGTGTGGATATCACGGAAGCACCCACCCAATGGTTCTCCATGCGCGCGTAACCCGAGGTGGTACGCAACATCCTGGAGGGTGATGGTGCACTTACCCCATAGCAGATGAAAAGTGTGCGTCTCAGGATACCAGTGCTCCACGAATGCTGTAATCATGGAGTTGTCAAATACGAAGTCCCTGAAAGGCACCTTATCGCCGAAGCCAACCTTCCTCAAGTAGGGGACAATGACGTCTAGTAGGGCAATTGCATGACTCATTCACTTGGAGAGAAACCGGCGATGCCTCTAATAAAAAATAAAAAACTGAATAAAAAATCTATAAAGTTATAAAGCTATCAAAGTTAACAAAAAAAACTCTCAATAAACATTCACATAACAAATGAATTTAGCTAATAATTAGAAACAAATTTAACAAATAAGTAGAAATATTTACTTAATAAATTAACTTAAATAAGAACATTTACTTAATTAATTAATAACTTTATTAATAAACATGTATAATTAATTTAAATTAATAAATTAATTTAAATAAAAAATTATATTAAATAATTAATAACTAAATTAATAGACATCTAGTTAATGAATAACTAAATTAATAAATAAGTAGAAATAAATTTAACAAATAAGTAAAAATATTTACTTAATAAATTAACTTAAATAAAAATATTTATTTAATTAATTAATAACTAAATTAATAAACATTTAATTAATAAATAATTTAAATAAAACATTGACTTAAATAATTAATAATTAAATTAACAAACATCTAGTTAATAAATTAACTTAGATAATGATATTTACTTAAATAATTAATAACTTAATCACTCAATGTCTATCTAACAACTTACTTTAAATAAAAAAAATGAATACCATTTACTTAAGCAACTTAATTTAACTGATACCTAAACTCATACTCTATTAATCCTTCTTAACAATACATTCATCCACCTAACATGTATTGTATACTAGTTTTATAATAATATCCTAAGTATAATTACACATACATGCTCTAACATAAACAAAAATAAAACAATACTAACTTCGAAGTCAGCTGCTCCCGTGATGTGCCATGTCCCGTTCAGTCGATTAATGTCCGAATCATGTGCATCTACATGCACCATACTTGTCGAGTAAGTCGATATATAATATGGTTAGAAAAGGGTAAAAGTTGAAAAAAAAAATTAAAAAATGGGTGAAAAAGAAATCCAAACAGCGCTGTAAACGAATGAATTGTATATATAAGTCGGGTTTAGTCTTATCTCGTTTATAGTGTAAATGAGATAAAGCCGTTACACACTATATGTATAAACGTAATACGGTTACGTCATTTTGTACCTTACCTCATTTACAGTGTGTAAACGAGATAAGAAATGTGATGAATTTTAATAAAAATGCTACAAAAATATATATTTTAGTAAATAAAATATTTTTTATTTATTAAAAAAAATCCATTGTGAGAGTGGCACAGAATTTATTAGGTGTGAATGATCTTTTAGTTGATGCACACACCATAAAAATTTTGTGTAGCTTGGCCTAAATTAAAGTGGAACAAAGAAAAATCGAGAGAAATATAATATAGGTTGACTTTGACTTTGGCCACTCTTTAAACCTCTTGTTTCTTTCCTTTGCCCCAGTCAGCAGAAATGAGGATGATTTCCAAAACACCATTAGTGTTCATTATCTCTCTTCCATTGCTGGTTAATGTCCATGGTCGCTATCTACTTCCAAATCATGCTTCTGAAGAATCAGTTTCAGATGGAGTTGAAGAAGTTGATGATCATAGTGTTCACCCCAACACAACTTCTTCTTATTTGCTACTCAAAGGAATTGATGAAGATCATAACTGTGACCAAATTTACGGATTTCTGCCATGCACAAACAACATATTTGGGAATCTCTTTCTAATTTTGGTGTATGGATACATCCTTTTTCATGGAGAATCGTATCTGAGTAGAGGGACTCAACGAATCTTCAAGATTCTTGGCCCTGGTTTGATTCTTTTTGGTTTCAATATCTTTTCTATTTTTTTTTTGTTAAATTAAATAATTGATTAATTATCGTACCCGTCAAAGGCATATGTATGCTCTGATTATTAAATAATTAATATGTAAATTAATTTGATACCTATAATTATTGGATAATTTTGTCAATTTTAATGAATAACAAATTAGTTTGGATTTTTCAAAACAATTATATTACGTATAAAAAAAAAAGTCATTAATCAACCATTGAGTATAGAAATATGTATTTGATATTTCATAATTTTTTTATTATATTACTGAATTAAGTTAAAACTTTATTCAGTTCCAGTACTACTTGTGAAGAATGGAAAGATAGCAGAAGAATATGCTATGATTGGAATTGGATCATTGGCTGGATCATCAATCTTGCTTCTGACTATAGTTTGGGGAACATGTGTTATCACTGGCAGCAAAGATTTTGAGCACAGTGAAGGATCTAACTCATCATCATCATCATCACCTAAAACTCTCAAACCTTCATTCACTAGTCTGTTTCCATCTCACTCACTAAAATAGAAAGTTTTGACTCTTTTAATATAGTTATCATTGTTCTTCTTGATGTGTTAGGTCATGGCATTACTATAGATTTGGAGACAAAACAAGCAGCAAGCAATATGTTAGGTTCAACAATTTTATTACAATTATCTTATGGGACAACAACTCTGCAATCCATAATTGGTCTCATCTTTGCTTCCCTTCTTCTCTTCTTTTATTTTACTAAACAGGTTTGTCAATCTTACTATTATTATTATTATATCTTGACTTCTTGTTTAAAGAGTAACAAAATTTTGACCATATAATTCATAACTTGAGGCTAAGAGATATTATTAAAACAGGGTTATATTTATGCAACATGTTAATTGTCAACCAAAGATTAGAATAGAAAAAAACAAGTTTTAGGCAAGATGAAAAGAGAAAGAAGTAAGATTGGTAAGTATATTTCAAAATAGCCAACGAGTTATAGCTCAAATGGCATAGTCTCCTATACTCACCTAGAGGCTGCAGGTTCAATAAAGATTCCTTTTTCTACTTTCCTGACTATTTTTCCATGCAAATAATGTTTCAGAACAAAGAAACTTTCCCTATCTCTGTACTTGTCTTCCTCTCCAAATCTCTTAATATTTTTATATTTTTGTCCTAATGTAATTAACCAATGAGACCTAAGAAAAAATATGCATGTTCATGTATTATTCATGTCTAACCACAGCCAGTATTATTCACTATGTTTACAATTACTTGCAGGTTTTTGAACCTTGGCGACAGAAAAGAAGATTGGAATACTTGAAACATGATGATTTAATGTTAAGAATACTAAGTTTTGTAGAAAAGAATACTCTACAAAGGATACTCACCAAGAATGGGACTCCAAATGTGAGTGCCATTAGAAGGTGAGATTTAGTTTCTCTTTATTTTGAGGCTCTTTCATTAATTGATATTTCGACCATTTAGTCTACCATCTTTTTTCTTGACAGAAAGAATAAAAAAATGATTCTCATTTTCAAATTAAGTTTGAATTAGTGAATGCCGCAAATATAGAATAAGTTATCATGCTTGCATATCCACTAACACCAATTGAATCTCCAACAATTACAATAACCTAATATTATTACCGATCTATGTTTTTAATGTATGTATAATAAGGTGATTTATTTATAAGACAAGGATATATTACAGTTTTATCTAGATCATTGCAACTTTGTAGGTTGTACAGGGAAATAGATGAAGATAGGAGCAGTGGCATATCAGCTTCTGAACTAAGAGACCTATTGCTACAAAACAAAGTAACAGACACAAGTATCGACGAGGAGAAAGAAATAGAAGAGGTATTGAAATTTTTTGATCATGGTCATGATCAAATGATAACCAAGGATGAGTTTGTTGTTGGCTTTGCAAAGTGGCTTGATCAAACAAAGCATGATTTGGATAAAGAGTATCTTTCAAGGAAATCAATGAAGGACTTATATGAGGTAAATGTGCTGCTATAACACAACAATTTCCTTGTGCTACTTGAAAGTGATTGAAAACATTGACAGGTTTTTGGGCCATGGACTGAAAACAAAAGAAAAGAAAGAGAAGGGAAGAAACAAATCATATCTAAAATATTAAGGCATGTTCAGAATGATATGGTTGGAAGCCTTCTCAGAAATGATGGAAAACCTGATGAGATAGCCATTAAAAGGTTCTGTGATTCTCTTTCCTAATCATATACAAGCATATTTCATTTTAGTAGGAAAATACAACACATGATGAAAATGATGACATGCTCATTTTCTAACTAAGAGCAGAACGAATTCTTTAAAAATAGTCTACTACTCACAGCCTACAATAATCAACAGGTTGTTCGAAAAAATTGACCGCAATAAAGACAACTGCGTCTCGCAATCTGAACTGAAAGAACTAATGATGAACATCGCATTTGTTAAAGCATCAATGGAAGTGGAGAAGGCAGTTGCTTTAGTCATTGATGAACTTGACCATGACATAGATCAGATAATCAATGAGGAGGAATTTGTTGCTGTGTTTGAGAAATCACTTAACAAAATTTCAAGTCATGCTCCTTTTTCTGATTCTGACTCTGAAGAAGATATATATCAAGTAAGTGCATGGACAAACAAAAAGTACATAAAATTATTAACGAGTGAATCCCCAATTTTTTCCTCAATGAAGAATATAGAGGGACAAAAAAATCTACTAAGATTTGAAAATAACAAATATTTTGTTTATTGAACAAATTCATCGAATATTTTTCTAAGCTCATTTGTTTAAGCAAGTGTCGGGGGTTTCAATCTCGCCTTGTATATATAGCAATCTGTTGCCAGTAATAAATCCTTAAATAGAGTTTGGATCTGCAGCAAACTAGTCATTAACTTGTTAAGCTAATGATACAGTGGAAAATCCAAAAAGAAAAACATACTAGTATTGACTAATACATTATTTTATACAAATAATGATAACAAATTAGCTAGTCATATCAAAATTCTCAGTATTTTTTATTAGAGAGGACAATACCAAGTGTCAACTTACACTCTTTGATTGTACATAACTGGACGAAAGGCATGGGAAGAGGCAGGCATGGTGGTGGAAAATAAAGAAAGCAAAGCAATAGTAGATAAATCAATATGGGGAAGGTTGATGGCCACAACAAATATGGTGCTAGGAATTGTTATTATATGCATTGTGGCACAACCGCTTATGGAAAGTGTCAGAAAATTCTCCAACAGTTTAGGAGTTCATGCTGCCTTTGTCTCATTTGTTCTAGTCCCCTTGGCCATAAATGCAAGAGAAGCAACTACAGCAATTAAAAAAACAAGCTATAAGAATTCTAGGACTATTTCTCTTGCTATTTCTGAGGTTAGTCTCTTGTTACTCATCACTCTACACTACTATTTTTCATTTTGCTAATTAAGTATATACCAAAAATCATCTGCCAAATCAGTCATTTTTATATAATATATGTTAAAATAAAATTAAGTATATATAATTGTTAATTTGGTAATTAATTTTTTAGAGAAGTGCTAGGAGGCCAGCAATTTTTGTGGTTTGTAACTATCAATTGGTCATCAGTAGTATTTTTAATGGTGTGAGATTACATCTAATGGTGAGAGATCATTTACTTTTCTTTTGATGGTTAAGTGCTGGCCACAAAACACAAAAATTGCTGGCCCTAGACTTTTCCAATTTGTTATGTGCACTTGTCATTTTTGGTAAACTAAATATAATTACATAAATGTTTCTACTTTTTACCATTACAGATATATGGAGGGGTTCTCATGAATAACATTGTTGGATTTTTTGCTATCTCCATTATGATCTATGTCCGACAAGTTACTCATGTATTCCCATCAGAATTGATGGTCGCTACACTTGTTTGTCAGATTATAAGCGTTATTTTAGGTTGTCACTACACTTTCTCTCCATGGTCATGTGTATATGCTTATTTTGCATATTTTTTCTCCTTGGTTTTGAGTTTTTGTATTTAGTCCATGTTTACAATGATTAATTGAGACTTACCACACTTGTTAAGATTATTAATGTAAAAAAATTATATTAAAGGTTTTTTAAGAATTATTGATACATTTTTAGGATTTTTTTTCCTAAAAAACTTTAAATATTTTTATTTTGGATGACTTCCTTATCAAGACTTTTATTAATGGGAGTCACTCACATAAAGACGCTTAAAACGTCTTTTTTTAAAGACGTTTTTTAATAATTAAAATTTAACCTATATAATCGATCAAACTATATTATTTTTGTCAAAATTAGACCTAACAAACTGATTTGACTAAAAAATCGATAAATCAAATCTTGAATCGATCTAAATTAATATTTTTTTATAGAAAATGGCTATAATACTCTTATTATAAAAAAATGACTAAAATATTCTTATTATAGTCATTTTCTATAAAAAAAATTAAAATAGATCGATTTTTCGGTCAAATCAGTTTGTTTGGTCTAATTTTGACAAAAATAACACAGTTTGATCGATTATATAAGTTAAATTTTAATTATTAAAAAAACGTCTTAAAAAAAAGACGTTTTAAACGTCTTTATATGAGTGTTCCCCTTTATTAATTATTACTTACCACTTTCTTTGGATTGGGACAATAAATAATCAAAATAAATAAATTATAACTTTGTTTACTTTCAGCTGCACTTTTCTTTATTCCTAAGAAATCTTGAAGCTCATAGGAGATAAAACTCAAATTTACCGAAGTTTTTCTTTTTTCTTTTTTCCTTTTTCCTTTTTTTTTTTTGTCAGTTCGATTGATTAGAAATGAATTAGTACATATTCTTTATACATTCAACTGATTTAAGTAGTATTTTACAGTAAACATAGATATTCGATTAAGCTTATATTAGAAAAATTATATAGCTTTCCATGGACTTCAAAATGCATGATGATACTATAATCAAATTAACAATTACTGATATGACTCCACGTCTTGGTGAAATCGCCGGATCTATAATCTTGACGCCGAGACTATTTTTTATTAAATCCAATCTCTACAGTATTTTTTTAATTTTTTTTCTTTTATTAAAACGGGCTTAAGCGAAAAAAATAATAATAAATAAAGCTATCAATTATAAATAAATACTAATCAGATAAGTGGTATAATGAATTCTTCTTTAGTATCACAATAAGAAATGAACTCAATATAAATCTGTAGAAACATCACTATATTACTTTCTATTAAGTTCGGAGTAAACAAATTTTAAATACTAAATTTATAACTTAGTGTTAGTGACTTAGTGCACAACTTCTAGTGTTGTTCTTCATCCTCTACATTTCTAGTCGTTGAGTTTGTCTATTTAAATTTTATTCATTTTAAAATGGAAAGAAAATAAAATAGAATTGTCCTTTTACTTTTTAAATTGCTTTGATTTTGTGAGGAAGAAAAAAAAGGCAGCGTGCCAAGCATCATAATCTCCTAAGATGAGAATTGCAGTCGTTCCTCCGGCACGCATGTGTCATTGTGTTGCTTCCCCTATTTCACTAGGGAGATGGAAGAAGTGGATTTTGTGAAAGCTCTTGATTTTTCTTGTTCTCGGATCAAAGTGATATTTTTTGTTTTTTTACGGTATTTTATAATAGGATACGATAAAGACTAATATGTCTAGAATTAAAATTTTATTTAAAAGTTTATCGTTTGTCTATAAATTAATATAAATATAAAGTGAGATTTAAACATTAAAAACTTGTTTAAACAGATGAGTAAAACTAGAGTGATATTTAACTATTCATTTTCATTTAGTCATGGTATATAGGAAACGAGAGATTATGATTTGGAGTATTTGATATTTATTTAAGAAAAAAAATTAGTAGTTTGAAAAGAAAATTAAAAAAAATAATAATNATAAAAAATATATTATTATTATTATTATTATTATTATTATTATTATTATTATGTTCCTAAAGATCTAACCGAGTTATTTTGTTCTCTTTGGTCATGAGTATGTTCCTTGATTGAGCTATATCTCGGCTTCAATAAAACATGGCGGCTGAAGAACTTGTAAAAGTACTTTGACGTCCAAATTAGTATCTTCAAATATTAAAGAAGAGAGAATGAGAGAGTGAAATCAAAGTATATGTTTTTCTTCACTTGCCATTTCTATACTTTTTACTTCTTCTTTCATAATTAAAGAGTAGAAATGCCCGTTAGAAGATAGAGTTCGATTTTTTTGAGATATCCGATGTCATTTTTTTCGGATATATGGTTATCTATTATTTCGTTGATGTATTTTCATTATGCTATACCTTTATTTTTTAACTAGTCTTTTCCCAGTCCATATGCGTACTAAGTAATGCTGGTATCTCTCTAGCCAAATTATATGGACAAGCGGCTGATCTTTAAAGAGAAGTGGTTGAGATATAACATCTCTATGCACGAAATACTTTGTTAGGAGTATTAGCCCCCAAACTCAAGCTGTATCTGAGCAATATTTTGAAAAATTGAAAAGTCTAAAAAATATTTTCATGCGCTTAATTAAATGTCATTTAATTGATTTGAGACATAGCGGGAGTTTCGATGAACCCCTGTCCATTTGATGATGTAACCCTTTGAGTGATATGAATCAACGACCTAAATGCACAGTGGATACTATTGCTTCAGACTTGCATTGTAACATTGTCACACTTTTTGACGGTCAGCATACATTGTTGCTATTAGATCATCTGCACATGGAACTTAACACAAAAATGCACAGTGGATACTATTGCTCTAAGAGAATTCAAAGATAGTCTACCAAGAATAATATTATACGGGCTAATGTAATTAACAACTAAATATTGGATGTCAACTATTTTTCATCTAGGGTGTTTTTCCAGTGTATTTTCTAACCATATGTAACCAAGGATAGGAACTGTTCTCTAGAAAATCTGACTAATTCTCCATATAAGGGTTGCATGGTCTTGTCACATATTTTCGTTCTCTGAAAAGTGGAATAGTATAGAATGTTGGCGCTGTTGCCGGGGTCCAGCCAGCAGTACCTTCCTTACCAAATGATCGCCAACCTCGATGGAAATTACTACCAGGTCATTCCAGTTTGGGTTATGTGAACGAAAATTAGCTTGTGTGAAAGTTATATCAGTTATGTCGAGGTTTGACGTTGTGTTGATGCCTCCTTTAACTGTTAACATAGCTCAATAACTTTATTTTCTGGCCAATCTCGTGGTGCATCCTCCTGCAAAACCTCCTGAAATGCAGTTGATGACACTCCGAGATTGTGATGGTTGATTGGAGTTTGGCCAGCTGTCCTTATCCTTGGCGTTGGAAGGTTGGTGGCTTGTTTCTTGTGCCAATTGGAGCGAGTTTTCTTCTTTTCGTATCCTTCCGTCAACATATTTGTCCAAGAGTCCCTGCCGAACTAACCTTTCTAGCAAGTCCTTTGCCATTATACATTCCTCGGTAGTATGGTCGAACTTCTGATGAAAAACATAGTGTTTCAATTTGTCTGCATACTTCTGATCTTGTTATGTTCCTGCTTTCTTTGGTGGTTTGATGAGTTTGGCATGGAGAAGTTCCTTTATAATATCTTCTTGCGTAGTGTTGAACTAGGTGTAGGTGTCAAATTTAGGAGTCAACTTGAATGGTTTCTTGTTATCCTTGCTATGCTGAGCTTTGTTGAATCTTTCCTCCTCCCGGCGAGGATGTTGCCTTTCAATCTTTCGAACCTTCTGGAGCTCTTCGATTTCATTTGTCCTATGATTTTTTCTTGAAATTTTGTTAAAGTCTTCGGTTTGGCTACTGTTATAGTTTCATGGAATTTCCTAGGGTGCAATCCACTTTTTTAATGCATGTAAATGGACGTCGGGAATTTTCATGGCGGCTTTGAAAAACCTAGTCATGTAGTCCTTCAAGCTCTCATGTTATTCTTGTTTAATAGTGTTAAGATAGTCCGAGCTGTGTACATATATTTTTATAGCTGCACCATCCAAAGAATTTGGGAAAGAACGACAAAGTATAGGGTCAGAAACACCGTTCAAAAACATCATTGATTGGAATTTAGTGACGTGAGTATAGGGGTCGTCGAGTCCTTCATATGGTTTAAGGGTGGCTGGTAATGTGAAATTTTTCGGCATTTAAAATTTTATAATGTCCTCGAAAAAAGAATTTGATATCGTCCTTCTTCCCTTTGGAAGTGCTGTTTCCTCAGGTCGAACATCTGAGTATTGCTCGTCATTCTGGTGATCTCTTTTGTCACGCTTTCCATTTTGATGTTTAGCCAATAGCTCAGCCATCCTTTGAACCTCAGGTTACGATTCTGCGTTGTTAGCTAACATTTCGGATTGTGACAGCTATGGGATGCCATTCTCAGCCATGATGGTTATTTTGCAGGAGCAATTATAGTGAGGTTAATCTGTTTCAGGCCCATGGTGGACGTCAACTGTTCCGTTCCTGAAGATCTAACCGAGTTACTTTGTTCTGCTCGATCACGAGTATGTCCCTTGATTGAGCTATATCTCGACTTCAGTAGAACATGACGGATGGAGGACATGCAAAAAGTCCTCTAGCACTCAAATTAATATCTCAAAATATTAAAGAAAAGAGAAAGAGAGAGTGAAATCAAAGCATATGTTTTTTTTGTTTAATTACTCTGTTGGTCTTTATAGTTTTGTGAAATTTTTAATTAGGTTCATATACTTTTTTTTTTCTTTTAGAGTCCTTGTACCAAATTCTTTTGTAATTGGGTCTCTATACTTTTTTTCTTTTATTTGGATTTCTACACTATTTTTTTTTAATTGGATTCTTATACAATTAAACTAATTACTGTAAAAAAGAACCTAATTAGAAAAATAGTGTAAGAATCCAATTAAAAAAATATATAAAAACCTAATTAAAATTTTCACAAAACTATAAACAAACAAAATAATTAATTTTTTTTTTTACTTGCCGTTTTTGTACCATTTATTTCCTGTTCTATAGAGAGTAGATTGCCTCTTAAATGATAGGGTTCGATTTTTTCGAGATATCTTATGTCACCTTTTTTTATATATATGGTTATCTATTATTTCATTGATGCATTTCCATTACGCTATACCTCTATTTTTGAATTACTCTTTTTCCAATCTACATGCATACTAGCTAAATAATGTTGGTATCTCTGTGGCTGAATTATATGGCAGGTAGCGATCTTTAAAGAAAAGTGAGCAAGGTATAACATTCATATCTATCATTTTTATAAAATTATAAAAACAAAATTATTAAATAAAAAAAAAACCAAAACGGAACGCACATTTTTCCAAACTTGGAACATTGACGTTCGTATTTCCTTTTTATGATTCCGAAACAGTTGGACTTATAATTTCAAAAAAGGAATAATTAAGATTACATACTTTTCAAACAATACAATCAAATAAACTTTCTAAAACATTGAACTTATTTCCTTCCTTTATCGGTGGCCAAATTATTTATCGTTATTCAACATCTATAAATATGATAAAATGATAGCATAAGATAATGTCAGTATATTCTAATTAAATTAATTTATGGAGAGATCATAATCAGTAATTTTCATTATTATTATGGTTGACTATTGATATTTGTTACAGAAAAAGAGGTACGGCCACGGTTACCACACGTTGCGGTACGCTGTCTATGGACACGGCGTCGTGTTGCCCATCCTTCTAGTTCTCCCCTAACATTGGATGCTGACTTTTGAATTTTGATTGATCGCTTTCCATTTGGACCCATCTCAACTGAATCATCTACCCTCCACAATATCTAATTCTATTCATGATCCAAAAAAAATAAAAAATTTCCTAAGTTTATCAATTGATATACAGGATCCACATGGAGGATCCAACAATTTCTTTACAAAAAATATTAAAGGATTATTAAAATTTATTATTGTTATTAATTAATTAATTATTAATATTTAAAAATATAAAATAAAATATATTATTAAATTTATAAACTAAAAAAATTAAATAAAAAATTTAATTAATAACTAAATAATAATAAAAAATTAAATTCTAATAAATTTTTAACATTTTTTTTACTAATAAAAAAATATTAAAGAATTTATTATTTTCACCAACAACATTCTACTCTTAGTCTTAGACGGTTTTTCTAATTATTTATTGTCTCCCCTTTTTTATAGTTTATTTACTAAGTATATGATAGGCATAAAATATTAAAATTTTCTCATAAAAATTATTTTTTTCTAAAATTAGTAATCAGTCAATAAAATAAATAAAAATAAAATATTTAAAGTGTTATGATCAATAGAAAAAGTTATTCTAATATTTTTTTGTATTTTTAGTTTCAGGTAATAATATTTAGTGTAAAATAATAAATAAATCTCCAAAAAATTATATTTCAAATAAATTATTCTTTAAAAAAAATATCAATAACATCTTTTAGAATAGTAAACGTAAACTAGTTTAACTTAAGGCTTTTTATTCTAATTATATGAGCTAATTTAAAATAGTTGAGCTACACATTCATACCTTATTACATCCAAATTCAACCAAGTAGGCCCATCACAAAAAAATCACTCTCATTAAAGAGAGCATGTACACGCACCAGAAATCTCAAAAACGTTAACCCTTCTTTTCACGCTCTAATATGAAAGACCATTCATATCTCCTACTCAAAACTGCAACAAAAGAATTTCAAATCTCTCTCAAAATCTCTCAAAAATATTTCAAATTCTCTGTGGAAATGACTGCAGAATCTGGTTGTGCGTTTAAGATCATCAACAAAAAATACACAAAAAAAAGAACAAAGATTTCGCAAGGTACTGACAAAACTATTGTTATTATGTTCAGTTAATTTCTTAAAAATCTCGCATTTCTACTAGTTCAGTTTAAGGTTTAGTGGATCGAGTTCATTCATTTAGTAGTTCGAGTTTCTCTGATTCCATTTTTTCTTTTTTTTTCCATAACTAGGGCATCGAATGAAACTGTGCTGTTAGTTTATTGGTTCTGATAAATAATTCGATTCATCTCTTAGCTTAGTTGAGTTCATTTGCATACAGAAATGAATTGAATGTGTTTTTCTTGCTAACTGAGTCATTATGACTTTTTGTTAAAATCTAAACTAAATCCGGTTCATTTGTGAATTAACTGAGGTTCACTTAATGATGCTGTTAAGTATTGACCAAATTTGTTATACCTTAAGAAATTTAGGTTCATTTCTTAGTTTAATTTAGGTTCATTTGGTTTGGTTTCGCATGAATTTGATGAACTTATTCATGTAGGGTTGTTTAGTTAGTTTTTGTTCAAATCTAAACCAATTTCAGTTCATTTGTAAATTGGCTGAGGTTTACCTGATGCTGCTGTTAAGTATTGAACAAAATATTTATTCCTTAAGAAATTTCGATTCATTTCTTAGTTTAATTTACGTTCATTTAGTTTTGTTTCGCTTGAATTTGCTAAACTTGTTCATGTAGAGTTGTTTAGTTAATTTTTGTTCAAATCTAAACCAAATTCGGGTCATTTGTGAATTAACTGAGGTTCACTTGATGTTGTTGTTAAGTATTGACTAAATTTTTTATTTCTTACAGCAAAAATAAAAAAGAAGACTATCTCAAAAAAAGAGAAGTCACATTACAATGTAAGTATATACACATTAAATCAACTCAATTTTTGTATTATAAATATATCATATAACATAATGTTTCAAATCCTTGCAGAAAATTCACGACTTGAGATGCTCAACGAGATCGATAGCTAGAGTATTCGCTGACTTGATTGAACAAAGGAAAGTTATTGTTGACGAAATGAGATTTGGTGCACTAAGACATATCTTAGAATTGAATGTCTAGCATAAGCTCTCGAGGGAACTGATTTCTTGCTTTGATCTCTATCAGGCATTCTTGGACATACGCTATGAAAAATTTCCATAACCCATGCCAAGATAGGACATGCACTGGGTTTAAATTCAGGCGATATTAACTTTCCAATTTTTATATTAATTTATTTATATTAAAATATTTTGGTGCTGGTGATAAGTATTGACCAAATATTTTATTCCTTAAGTAATTTCGGTTCATTCCTTAGTTTAGGTTCATTTGGATACAAAAATGAATTTGATGTATTTTTATTGATAATTGAATTTTTTTAGTACTTGTTCAATATATTAAAATATTTCGGTGTTGGTGCTATAGGGGATAATTTTTCTAAAAAAGTTGTGTACAATAAACTGACTGACCAGCAGAAGGAGATTATTGACAACTTCAAATGTGCTACTTTGGTATCTTTGACCAAATCTGTGACGGATATAAGTATTGAAGGAGAAGAGAACTTGTTGAAATTCAAGACGACATTCATCCTCTTTGTCCATAAATGCTTTTTGTTGCCAACAACAATAAGCACAGTCTCCCCGGTCCGTAAGCCACCTGTCCTTCATGTGGAGAAAGTTCGATAATGAAATTGGGTGTCTCATGTGCTAAGCTTCCTAATAAAGGGGATCAATGTAAAATTCGAGAGATTAGTAAATAATTAGTTAATAATTATTTATTAATCAAGAAAATTAGAAAATAGAATTTTATGGTTTAATATGATAGAGAAAATTAAAACAAGAATTTCGACACTAATTTTAAAGAATTTGGCTCAAGATTGAGTCGAACGGGCCGAATCGAGCGAACCGGGCCCGTATTGGCCCGAGGCCCAACCCAACCAACTAATTATATGAAGAGCATCAGCTCTTCTTCTTCCCCAAGTAATGAAACACGTTGCTGGTTGCATGAGGAGAAGGAAGAAAACTCCATAACCCTAACCTCTCATTCAACCTCACATAACTTTTGATCCGGAATTCCGATTGACGAGCCATCAGCGGCCACGCATCCATCTCGGATTCTCTACAAAGCCCAGTAATCTATTAGGTAAGGAAATAACTTCTCAACTTCAATTTTCTCCTTCCCCAATTTTTAAATTCAATGTGAATGCATGTTGAATTTTGTGTAGTTTCGATGTTTAGGGTCGAATTAGCTTGCAGGTATTGTCGGATTTAGCTCATTAAAGCTGTGAGAAAGGTAAGCACCCTCATACCCTTTGTGAGATGTTGATTTAGTGAATTCTATATTGATTATAGTGATAATTATGATGTTAGATTGAAATTGGTTATCGGTTGGAGTTAATTTGAGAAATTGGAAGCTAGAGGATTAGCTTTGGAGGCTGGGTATCATTGGTGGGGGGCTGAAGTTCTGGAGCTTGTGGTTTGCAAACGCTTAAGGTGTTCCGGGTTATCAGAAAATCAGCTAAGGTATGGTTTCGATTTCTTGTAATTAAAATATAATGTGTCGTGAAGACTTAGGCTAGTCGACCGTAGGATAGGATAAATATGTGAATTGTTGTTATTAGTAAATAATGAGGATAATTGTTGAATTTGATGTATATGAATGTTGAATTAGTTGGTTGGATTGATTAGTTATTGTGTGAGCATGAGATGTGGATTTTGATGTTTGATATTGAAATTAATGATGAACCAGGATGATGATAGCTTGATGAATAATGAGGTATGTTATATAGATTACGATGCACTTGAGGTGAGAATGATGATAGTTGGGTATATGATTGTGAATTGAATGTGAATTTTGAGGTTGAGTTTGGTTAATTGTGAGTTAAAGTTGTTAAGCTTATTGGGGTTGTGTATTGGGGTACTATGAAATGAATTGGGCATTGGAAGGTGATATATATATGATAGATCTAGCCTTAGTGAATGGTTTTGAATGATTATGAATGGATATGAATGAATGAGTTATAATGAATTTGAAAATGAATTTGTTTTGAGCTTGACCTAGCAAGGTTTGTGGTGGTTTACCGCTTGCCCAGTATCGAGATGTATGTGGGGTTTGTGGTGGTGTACCTCCCACATGTTTTTTTAAAAGAAAGAGAATATTGTGTGGGATTCGTGGTGGTTTACCGCCCACATGTGTGTGTTGTTTTTCCTATTGAATATCTTGCGAGGTTCATAGTGGTGTACCGCTCGTAATAGTGGGGTTCGTAGTGGTGTACCGCCTGCCAGGCAGGGTTCGTGGTGGTGTACGGTCCCCCAGTTTTCAAGAGGACGATATCCAAGTTAGCTATCGGATGTGTCAAATTCTGGCAAAGTAACTGACATGTGAGCTCACGGCCAGTAGGAAAGGCATGCATCATATGCATTTATGTGGCTTGTTTGGTTTTGCACTACTTGGGTTTGCTTACTTGAATATCTATGCTTTTTTGCCATATTTTCTATATTTAAATATCTACTTGTGCTTGCCTTGTCTGCTTTGTTTGTTTGTGCATCGGTTTTTCGGAGGATTGGAGAAAGGGATGATGAGTTTAGGGGTAAGTTAGGATTTGAGATGGAACCAAGAAACCTTAGATACATCACCCTGTTTATGGTTTAAATGTTAGTTTTAAGTTTGAATCTATTGTCGGAGTTCTAGGATTGCATTTGGCTTTCTCGGGACATTATATGTTAGTTATGTGGGTACCGTTACCATGCTGAGAACCTCCAGTTCTCACTCCATACATATTTTGTGGTTTTCATATGCAGGATGTGAGACACCTCACCGAGGCATACTGGGAGCTTTCTGAACCGAAGAACTGTTCTTTTGGGAGTTTTATTTTGGTAGAGTTGTTATATAATTGTATCACCACTGTATATATGTTTGATGTTTGTCCCTCTTAGAGGTTGACTTGGAGAAACAGGTTTTGTGAATAGTATTTTGGGATTCCTTAGGTATATATATGTATGTACGTATATATGCTCTGGCCGGTTTAACTTCACGAGCCGGGTCAGGAGCTTTGATATTTGTATCCTTGGGATTCTTTTCCTATGTATATGTCTTTCACTCATATCTCGTCGGTTTACATTTATCGCTTATGCGAGTGATGCGCTTTTCTGTTCAACGTTTTGTTTTAAACTTTCCTTCAAAGGATCCTCGTATAAAATTTCTTTCAACTATTATTATGTATATATTTTATTTTTAGATGTCGTAATACCTCACCACCTCTGCTTTATGACTCGAGTGTAAAGTTTTGTGTAGTAGGATGTTACAATCAAAGCCCAGAGAAACTTTTAGTTTATGGCTGCATCTTTGCATTAATGATAATATATTTTCATGAAACGAAATTCTCTGATTCAGAAGCATATGATGCTCCCAAGCCACCATGGGTAGCATACTGGACACCGAGGAGACTAGTCGATCAGATTGCCTTTGAGGCAAAAAATAAAATGGTAACAAAAAAAATCATTTTCCTTGAAGTTTTAGTTCAGGTGCTTGTAAATTATTGTGCTAACTAAATAAGCTTCTATTTTGGGGACTTCTGAAAAGAGCAGCATTCAGGGAGGGAGAAAAAGAAGAAAAGAAGGAAAAATGAAGGAAAAAAAGAAGAAAGAAGAAAACAAACTTGTTATTCTGCATTCGTCTTCGGAAGAAGAAACTGTTTCTGAATATGAGTATATTTCTCACCATCACTTATCGAAAACTATCTATTTGTTTAAAGTTTTATATTGTTCTTTTAAAAAAAATTTTGTATGTATTGCAGAGAAGAAGAAATGGAGAAAACACCACCAAAGAAAAGAAAATAACCACAAAGAGTGGCAAAGAAACAAAGCAAAAAAGGAAGATTCTTCAGACGGATTCGAAAAATAAAACTGAACCCGAAGATGCGTAAGATTCAGAAATGATTATTTTAATGTTATAAATATATATTCTGTTTTTATTGATTGAGGTTTTTGTCTGCTTGTTCAAATCTGAAATAATTTATGTTTATTTGTGAATTAATTGAGGTTCACTTAATAATGCTGATAAGTATTGATATTTTCAGTTCATTTCTAAGTTTAATTGAGGTTCATTTGGTTTAGTTTCACTTGAATTTGCTGAACTTGGTCATGTGTACTTGTTCAGTTAGTTATAGCTCTAATATTTGTCAGTTGTATACATTCAATGTGGTTTTGTTGATGATTGAGTCTATTTGACTACTTGGTCAAATCTGAAATAATTTCAGTTCATTTGTGAATTAACTGAGCTTCACTTGACTGCTTGTTTTCGAACATGGATTGTATATTCAAATCATTTAAAAATTTAGGTTCATTTCTTTCTGAATTAAGATTCATCCAGATTTTAAATCAAAACTTTTTGTATGAATTGTCAAAAGCGAAGAATTAGAGGAGATGAGTAAAAAAGAAAACAAAAAGAAAAAATAAAGAGAAAAAATGACAGTTCTGCAAAAACAAATGGTGCTCCGGATGAAACACAGAGAAATGACTGGGACTCGACGGACGCGCGATATGATTTATCACAGACGTAAGATTAAGTTTCTTATATAAAGTTTTTCCTTTCTCTGCTAAGTTTTCGTAAAACCTGATGTAATTTCTTTGGTTTTACTGAATAATATTTATTTTTTTGCTTAGACTGTCCACTGTAAATTTGGGCAGTGAAAGTGAACTTGTGTTTCAAACACAGACGAGTTTGGGACAGTCTGTAAACGCATCGAACAATACCAAGTAATTTCTCTTAACATTTATTTATTTCTTCTACTTTTAATTAGAATATCTTGGTTGATGATTTTAATTTCATATCTTTTTTATTAGAAAAAACCCCCTAAATCTCCAGTTACATTTTTTACAAGAAAAAGATGGCATAAAAAAGAAAAAACAGATTTTACAACCTCCAACTATGTAAGTTGAAATAGTTACGTTGGTCTTTAAAATTTAGGTAATAATTTTTTTAAATTATTGACACGGAATTTTATTTACTATCAGTAGCCCAATAACTGATCGTCAAGAACAAATCCTTGTAGTTTGAGAAGAAAGTCAGCCTCAACCTCTGGATATGTGAGTTTTTTAATTTACTTTCCTATTCTAATCAATGTGCAGATTTCACTTAGTGCAGATTTTCAATTTATTTTCCTATTCTAATCATTCAACATTAATTCCTTTCTTGTTTACCTTTATTAGAGTTTCTATTGCAATGCTCTTCCAAGTTCTCTTGTAGAAGAGCTAAAACAACAAAAAATCTTTATTTCTGTCTCCTCAGAAACTCAAACAGAAGAAGTTTCTATTAATGAGTAAGTTCTACTTAAAATACATTTTATTAGTTTTCATGCTATATAATAATAATTTCGGTTCATTTTGAAACATATTAGTATATAATCCAGCTACCATCTCCAAACTCAACAACAAGTCCATGTAGAAACTTTGGCAAGGGAATTAGAGACAGAAGCTCCTGTAAATGAGTAAGTTTTACTTAAAATTCAATTTATTAGTTTTGATGCTATATAATAATAATTTCAGTTCATTATTAAACACTTTTCTGTTTAATCTAACTGCCCTCTAGAACCTCAACAGCAAACCCACAAAAAAAACTTCAGCAAGGAAATCAGAGTAAGAAGCTCCTATAATAATAATTTTGATTGATTTTTAAACATCTAGCTGCCCTCCGAAACCCCAACAGCAAGCCTGCGAAGAAAATTCAGCAAGGCAATCCGAATAAGAAGCTCCTCTTAATATGTAAGTTTTACTTAAAATCCTTTTCATTAGTTTTGATGTTATATCATAATGCTTTTTTATTATTTTGAAAACTTTCCTCTGTTATCTTGCAGTTTTTTCCATCTTGGCATTGGAAAGATGACTTACCTTCATTCAGCCCGAGCATAAATCTACCGACCTCTCAACCAACAGTAACACAACTTGGAAAATTGGTAGAGGCGGTGATGGATACTAGGATGACAGCAGCATTGTAATATGTAGAGGAAACAAGTGCAAAGCCAAGTTGGAGTACCCATGAAAAGTACAAGACTTCGGTGAAAGAAAACAAAATAAAAGAAGAGCTTAGGGAAAACTGTTATCAGTGGATGACGCAAATCAAGATTGACAAAGAAGGGGCAAGCAATGAGTTTGAAACCATATTCATGTTGGACCACAAAACTCATTTAGAGGGGAATAGATGCCACTTCTTGTCTCTAACACCCAAACAAGACGTAGAAAATACGATAAATTCTTCTGTTATTATATTAACATTAATGATTTTGCTAAAAAATTATATTCCTATATATCTAATAAATTTTAGTCCTATAGGTGGTCTCTGCATTGTGTATGATTCTCAACAACAAAAAATATCACAGATTTGATGAAGAAATACACTGCGTCCCAACAAATATTTTGGTAAGCCAAATTTTTTATTCCTTAAGTAATTTCGATTCATTTCTTAGTTTAATTGAGGTTCATTTGAATTCAGAAAAGAAGTTGATGTGTTTTTGTTGATGATTGAGTCATTTTCACTGTTTGTTCATATCTGAAATAATTTCGATTTATTTGTTTGTTAATTGAGGTTCATTTGATATTGTTGATAAGTATTGACCAAATTTGTTATTCCTTAAGTAATTTGGTTCATTTATTAGTTTATTTTGGTTCATTTTTTAGAATTTCATGTTGGGGAAGCATAACCATGAATACATTGATCCAAACACTAAGAAGGCCTACCAGATCAGTGAATTTAAGGACTACCTACCTTTTCTTGAAAAAAAAAACTAGCATCCCATCTATTTGTAAGTTGTTATTTCTAAAACTTCTTTAATAATTCTGTCGTTTGCTATCATTTAGACTGAAATATTCTATCATTTTCCCAAACATTAGATGTTTGCACCAATTTGCCATCGAGGCCATTGGTGGTTGTGGATTGGTGATATTTAGAAGAAGGTCTTTCGTGTGCTTGACCCCATAAAAAAAAGATATACCTGAGGAAAGAATAGTTTTGAATAAATTTGTTATAAGTTATTTACATAATATATATTTTTGTTGTAAGTTATCTCTTATTTCTAGCCATTTTGCTCTAATTAAATCACATCAATCACTTTTTGTGCCTGATTAAGCATTGTTTATAGGCTTAATTTCGTTCAATTATTACTGAATTGAAGTGCACTTTTTGTATCCTTTTTAGGAATTAATAGTTTCCCAAATGAGGGGCTATGCTGGGACAAAACTTTTAGTGGATAACGAAGAGGACGTTGAAGCACCATATATTATTATCAGCGGTCAACAAACATGGTATCAATCTTCCTATTATTCTTTCTTTGCTATAGTACTATTATTAATATGTTTTTCTGTACTTTTCTGTATCTGTCCTATTAATCATATTTGACTTTCTTATTTCTTTCTTAGTTATGATTGTAGAATATATGTCATGAAATGGCTGAAAATAATTGATCCCAAAAAAATAAAAAAGGGAAAATATAAATGTAAAAACTGGAAACAGATAAGTATCATTAAACATAGTTGGTCATCTACTTCTAAATTAATAAATTTCTGTTCATTTCTTAGTTCATTTGGGTTCATATTAAGTAATTTCTTTCAATTGAATTGTAGCAAGAAATATATGCTTTTAGATGGGAATATGGTCCAACTATTCTCTTGGACAAGGTAAAATGAATTCAGAGACAAAGTTATCAAGGCATCTGAAGGCATAAGAATCCCAAAGCCATCCGCTGCCTTCTCAAGTCCTTATTGTAAATTCTCATCTTAGGATATAGAAAGTAAACATGTTTAATCCGCAAAATCGTAATGAACACTATTTTGTAAGGAATTGTAAAGAGACAAACCTTTCTTTGACTTGTTGTAAATGTTAATGTATATATTTGAAAATCTTTTCTTAAATTTCTTTTGATTTATTTGTTGAAAATGTCTGGACTGTATTGAGATCACATTAATTTAAATGAATCTAGGTTTACACTAAATAGATTGAATATATTTATCAATCCTCAAGATTGGCAAAAACACAAATGAACCGAAATATATCCTAAGAAACATTTAAATTGTTTGCCACAACACAATTGCAGAAGCAAATTTGAAAAATTAGAAAGTGACCATTCAATAAAACATAATATAAATCAGAAATTAATCCTCATTTTCATCAAATGGAAAAACATTTTATGACTAGAACTCAAATGAAGCAAAATTTAGACATACATGAATCGAAATGTATTCTAATAAACACCTAAAACTATTTACTACAACGCAATCACAAAAACTAATTTGAAAAATCAAAATGTGACTATTCAATAAAACATAAAACAAATAAAAAATTGACCTTCATTTTATCAAAGGAGAAAATATTATATGACTAAAACACAAATGAACCAAAATTTATTTTAATAAACACCAAAACTTCTATCATCCTCTTCCAGGATAATTTATGTCCTGTGCATGATAAAGACTGGAGCTTGACTGAATCATTAATCCACCATCTAAAAGGTTCAACTGCAAAAGAAGTAAATCGTATATTAGCAAATTTATTAACATGCACAAACACATTTTTCCTAATCAAAAGCAAATCAATATTACCACACTTAGAGTTGCCTTTTTCTTTTTCTTTGATGCATTTGCGATCTTTTTTTTTCATATTCGATCCTAGTCTATTCTTGAGACATCCTCTTGTTCTAACACATGGGAAACTTTGAAGGTCGTTAACATCATTCAACGTAACGTCTTCGTGAGATAACGAACATTTACCTTTACTTTTGGCTTGATATTCTTGCATCTTAGCCATGACATTATTAAAAGTCCGATGCAGAATTTTAGTCAACTCCTCATATTCTGACGCAAATTCACAAATATTGTGCAAGCGAAACACCAAATCGTCAAATCTATTGCTTCTTAGCTCCAATAAAGGCTCGTTTTGGCTGCTCTTGATATGTGTGTGCCTTCTCTTTACGTTCTTACTCCAACGTTCTAATATATATTTCGGTACCAACTTTATTTACTTGCTCAAAGATTGAGGCACTCATGGAATGATGACACAGTATACCCCTTGACTTAAATGATAAGCACTGGCACTTTACTTCATGTGATATCACATCATATGTAACAACAAACTTGTTGAATGTTGAGTTAGAAATCTGCTCTACAACTTCATATGCCATAAAACTTAGAGCAGACTGCGTTGATGTTGTGATGCAATTCACCTTTTCTCTAAATTGTACTTGAACTTTCCTGAACTTCTCGTTAGTATACACGTGTTGAAATTGAGCCTCTATTGGTAATTTTATTACACACGGTATCACAGTATGAAAATCTGCAGCATCAACTTCTCTCTCTTTTTGCTCTCTGCTTCCTAGGCAATTATCATATTGCTTTACAAATTGAATCAAGGAGCTATTGCGTGTAATAAATTTGTTAAAAAAAGCATGTATGTTCGACACAATTCGAAAATCAGATAAGAAAATGAATAGAAAGTTATACTCGTTTGAACCGAAAAAATAACAACATGAATTAATTCGAATGAAATCATGGTTACCTGAAAGTCACTTATTGCCTCCAACACCATACTTCATGAGAAAATCATTCCAATTTCTGTCAAATACATCTTTCGTAAACGAGTTCCAAACAACATGACTCATCTCTTGTTCGATTTCTTCGTGTCGCTTCTAGCCATTTAATTTACTTGGGATCTTCTTCATGATATGCCAAATATACCACTGGTGAATTGTTGTTGGCATACAAGTCTCAATAGCCCTTTGCATCGATGCATATTGATAGGTAAGAATACATTTTGGCGTCTTTCCTCCCATGCAATGAAGCCAACATTCAAATAACTATTTGAATGACTGAATATCTTCATTTTTTTTATCAAAGCACATCCAAAAAGTGTCGACTGACCGTGGTGATTCACACTGACAAAAAGAACCAAAAACCAAATTGTATCTGTAGTAGACACCAGAAGGAAAATCCGTTATGAACCGAAACTAGTTATGCATATGAATCGAATAGTATATCACAATGAACCGAAATTAGAACGAAAAAAATTACCTGTTTGTGTTGTAAGTCGTATCAAATGAAACATCTTTAAAATACTCATATGCAATCTTACTTGTTGCATTAGCCCAAAATGCATTTTTGATAGAGTGATTAACTTCAAGGTTAAGCTCAAAACAGAAATTTTGATTTCTTCTCTTTTATTCTTAATAAGTACTTCCCAAATTTTTTGGCATTATCTTGTTCAGGAAAATTCCGTACTTTTCTTGTAATGTAATTCCTCATATCTTTTTCAATAAAACTTAGTTCACGATGACCACCCACTACTGCTACAAATGACTGATATGTTTTACTCGATATGATTTCGACTTCCTCGATATTTTTAATGGTACAACGTACAAATATGCTTAGCTCCCTGTGTTATTTAAGTATCTCTGCTTGATCTGCACACAGCAAGAATGTGAATGATTCAGAACAACTTTAGAAATGATCCAAAGACCAACGTCCTTCAATATATGTACATAAATCCTGGCTGGACAGTTTATTCCAGCTAAGGGGTTTATCTTCAGAGTTAGAGATATCTTGGATTTTCATTTCTCCCCTCCGAGTGGTGTTTCTTATTTTCGTAGAAAAACTAGCAAGTTTGGAATAATCTTTGTAGAACTTTCCAGATTTTTCAAGTATCTTGAAAGTCATCCCAACCTTTGGGACAAATTGTTCATCGATAATACACATGGATTACAAAATGAACTGAAATATTATCATACACAAGACCATTGTGTAATAACAAATGAACCGAAAATTGTGCATTATATGACTTTAGAAACTATGCATTCTATCCAAATTCAAATTGATAAGCAACACTGGTTTTAGTCAAGAAGGATAAAATTATTCATTATCACTTTATTCAATTATATTCTATTCCATTTAATTCAAAATTGTTGAAGAATGAACCGAAATATATATTATAATAAGAAGATCATTGTGTAATAACAAATAAACCAAAAAATGTGCATTACTCAAATTCAGAAACTCTTATATTCTATCCAAATTCAAATTAATAAACAACACTGATTTTAGCAAAGAAGGATGAAGTTATTCATTATCACTTTATTCGATTGTATTTTATTCAAATAAAAATTGTTGAACAATGAACCAAAAATATTATCATAACAAGATCATTGTGTAATAACAAATAAATCGAAAAAATGTGATTATCAAACGTCGTCCACTTGTTTTGATAAGAATAATACATTCGATTCAGAAGAATAATACATTGTTCGATTCAACATAAATACAGATCGAAATTTGAAGAGAAAGAGAATAACACATTTACTATTTTAAAAAATTTTATTAATATTTTTTATAAAGACTAATCTGTCTAAAAGTATAAATTTTTAAAGATTTATTTACCTCTTTATTCTAAAATTTATTTCAAATTCATAAGATAAAAATTCAATAGGATGGGGATGGTGAATAGAGCAAAAGATAACCTTAGTTTACACGCCAAAAACGGAGAACGGAATTAAATACGTGAACTCTATATAACGACGACTAAAGTACAGCGGTAGCTTCAACTTCCAGTTTCAGAAATCACAAGTACATTGTACACAATCACAAGCACAAGTACAATCAATTAATAAACTACCATCGATAATCGATTTCTTCAGGATCTTTCACTCGAATTCGATAAAATTAGAAAGAAAAAATCGAATGTTCTAATTTACTTCATAAATAAATAAATTTATAAATAGATAACTCTTGAGAGTCAATAATTTTTTTATATTTTAAGTTATTAATTAACTAGTATAAATATTAAATTATCTTTAATAAATAAATTTTATTAATTTATGTATATAAATTTAAAAAATTATAGATATAAACTATATTAATTTA
>NC_029778.3:77140009-77141025 GCF_000817695.3 Arachis duranensis | reverse complement strand
CAACATCGCACAGTATAGGACATGCAGATATATAAATTTTAAAATTTTATAAAATACGCAGACATGATATATATATATAAAATATAAAATATTTTAGATAAATTATAATGATATTTTGATATTTTATTAATATTAAAATATAAAATAATTTTTTAAATATTTTTAATGTTTTTTTAATTATGAATAATATTTAAAATATTATTTATTTTAATAAATAATAATATATATTCTAAACTCAATTTTAAAAATATACATTATGAATAAAATTAGATATGCTAACATACAATAATATTTAAGTATGTCTAAGTGTATTTGATATTTTTTTATTTATTATTAATACACAGTCATATTGAACGAATATTAGTAAATATTATATTCAAAATATATCCAATAGGGGAACAAAATAAATCCAAAATACGCGAACACCGTAAGCATACATGCTTCATAACACATACATATACATTTTTACTAATTTAAAAGTTAAAAATAACTGAAATAGTGTCGTTAAAAATATCCATAGGTTTGATTGAGACCTCAACTGACATCTGTCCCACCAGCTTAGCTTCACATTTCCATCTTCGGCTTCTCAATTCTCATCCATCTACTGATCTACCCCTCCCCACTCGTTCCTTCTTCTCAGTTCTCACTACTCAATTCTTTACTTCTCACTCTGATCTTACAACACGCTTCAGACGCTCTCTCACACTTAACCGCGTGGCCCCAATAACCTTCCTTAACTTCATCATTTCCAAACACCCAATCAAACACTCTTCTTAACACCCCTCCAACCGCAAAATAACACACGTAATTCACTTACACCGTTTCCCATGTCCATCACTCTCACTATTAGAAGCTCCAAACCCTTATAATTTCACTCCAATTTTCTTATTTTTGTTTTCAGAAACCTAAAATGGCTCCATCTCTCACTTCCCGCCACGTCTTGCTCCCCCTCACCGTCCTCGTCATCCTCTGCGCTCACGCCCACGCTGTTCGCTTCTTCTCGCACTCTTTACCTT
>NC_029778.3:77112851-77139976 GCF_000817695.3 Arachis duranensis | reverse complement strand
GATCTGCTTTCTGATGGTCTTCCAGAACCTTCTTCTTCTGATGAGAAGGGGAGCCTCATTCGGCTTCCGACAGCGTCATCATTCAGGTTCCTGCGTGCTGCTGAGTCCAAGTGCGAGCAGACGTACGGGTTCTTACCGTGCACCACCACGGTGCTTGGGAACTTGTTCTTGATCATAGTTTATGGCTTCCTTATGTACACCGCTGCTACCTACTTGTCCTCTGGGAGTGAGCTCTTGCTTGAGATCTTGGGCCCTGGAATCGTTGGTGGCTTGTTCCTTCCAATTCTTGGTGCTTTACCTGATGCCATGCTCATTCTCGGTAAGATACTTTTCTTTCGTTAATTGGGAAATGAAATGAAAATGTCACTGTACTTTGATTCGATGTTTTGACTTGATCTGACTAAAAATGCGCGAATTTCGTGAAGCTTTAATTTTTCATTTTTTTAATATTGAATTTTGTGTAAGTTTTGTTCCTTTTTCAACTTGTTGCTGATTTGAGTATGATTCGATTCATATAGATTTTTCTGCATATATTCTGATTGCCACGTAAGCATATATATGTGACGGACAATTCACTAGAACTGATGTGTACCTTGCAATTTTCTTTGATATTGTGGGGTTTAAAAGAATTTCTGGTCAAGTTTTTGAGATTTAAGATGCAGCGGTTTAGAATTTTGTATTTCTCTTGAGCTTTACGGGTAAAGTCATTGATGTGGAGCTTGATGACTTTAGCATTAAGAAGTTTTGAGATTGGTTTGAACACTGTTTTTGGTGGTTCTTTTTTTTTCTGACCCCTCCGAATTGTTAAGGTGAGTTGTTCCTTTTCGAATGTTTCCTTTTGATCCCTACCTGTGTGAGAAGAATATGAACCTCATTGTTCGCCGTAAATGATAAGTGTCTTTACTTTTTGGCTGTTTGGTATCTTTTGAGGCACTTGTAAAATCACATCTCATTATCCAAACCCAGTGGATATCTCTTTTCTTGATTTTTAGTCACGAATTAGGATGGATTCTGCGGTGGTGCCACCCCTCTTTCGGCCTTCCTAGGATTCTTTAGCATTTTGTTTATGATATTTCACTAGGGGCGCTTTCTTTTTCATACGCTCTTTCGTGTTTCACTGTGAACCCCACACCTTTGTCTTCATGTGTTATGACTTGTCCTTTTTTTAAACCACTAGTTTTGGATGCATATTTTCTCGTTCCTATAGTATGCTTTTCTTTTTAAACCTCTATACTTGTTGGCTGGTGCTTCTATAGCCGAGTCAATAATTACTTTTGTCATGTTCATGGTGTCCAATTGATAGCAGCTGCCGGCTGAAGCTGATTAGGAGCAGGTTATTCTGGAAAATTTATATCTAATATTTATCTTAAAAATTTAAATTGAGAGGGAGAATGAGTAAATGTGATGATGACTTTGAATAGCTTTACATTAATGAATGTTACTTTACATTGACTCTTTTTAGTTGCTTTATGACCAAATTATATGGATCTTGATGCCCTATTTTGACATTGTATTATGCTTAAATGCATTAGCTTTCCACTTGTCTTTGTTTTCTTATACACCTGATAAGGGATATTCAAAAATAACATTTGATGCATGAGATGCATCTCTTAAGGAGTATATCAAGTTTTATGTTTGAGAAAGTTTGAAGGGCTAAACACATTTGAGTTTTGAATGATGCTTTGGCAGTTACTTTAACTTCATCATGTTTATTTACCAGTTAACAGTGCGGGAATTTATTTTAAATTCAGACTCCTGAGTTATTAAATTAAGTGCAGTTCAGCATTGGCTGTCAGAGGCAGAAAAAGTCGAGTTTAAGATATTCATGGTTTAGCTAAGTAGTACGGCTGTTGCATTGAGATATCTCTTTTTGTATTTTGTTTGCGTCGGAAGAAATAGTTAGTTATATGATCTCTCTTATCTTGTAGCATTATAGTTGTTTTGGATTTACCAATCTATTGAAATTCCAATTTGTGTGACGTGTATTAATTTGCATTCCCCTCTCCTCCCTGTCCTTCTCTGTTTTGACTTCTACTCTGACTACTTTTGTTTTCTACAGTGTCTGGGCTTTCAGGTAGTAAAGAAACTGCTCAAGACCAGGTCTCTGTTGGAATGGGCCTGCTAGCTGGGTCAACTGTGCTGCTTCTGACTATAATATGGGGTACCTGCGTAATTGTCGGCAAGTGTGATCTGGTGAATTCAGTTGCATTGGATTCAGTAGACACGCGGGGATACAGTTTAACTGGTATATCTATTGATATTGTTCGATATTTAATTTTTTGTAGTATTGAGAGTTACTGGAGTAAACTTCTCTTTGCTCAGAATATTCCAGTATATCTTTGAATGACTTAGTAATGAAAGCAAGTACCTTTGTTCCGTCATTTTGGATCAAGGATTCATAATGCTTTCAAGTTTCGAAGAACTGGATTTGTGCACTGGCAATTGTTGTTGTTGACATTATAAGGCTAGAGTACTTTAGAACTTTGTGAAGGATGCTGGTTGAAACTATAAATATAAAATGCGGTTCATGGTTTTCTTATTTATTTATTATTTCTTCAAAACCATGATGTCTGTGCATGTGCAATAATGCTGTTTTGTTGCCAGTCCTGAAGATATAATTCTTTTGGATCCTTGGTCTAATAAGATCTTGATGTGCAGGTTCTGGTGTTAGTACCGACATTTGGACCAGTTACGCAGCAAGGATTATGATTATATCTGTACTTCCGTTTTTGATTGTTCAATTACCACAACTTCTCCATTCATCATCAGGAAGGCACTTGGCTGTTTTGATTGCTCTTATTGTCTCGTTGTTGTTACTAGCTTCTTATTGCTTTTATCAGGTAATTTTTCCTTTTATGTTGTACTTGTGCTTGCGTGCTTAAATACGTGTCTTGTGATTGATATGATAGCAGTTTGATTCTGGTAATACATATTTTAGCATTTTCATTAAACTGTATGTTGAATGAATATTTGATCCTTGTTGTTATAAGATTCTTTTCCTTTTTTCCCGCTTCATTTATAGGAATTAAGAAATAGAATCTTTTTTGCAGGTTTTCCAACCTTGGATACAGAGGAGGAAACTTGAATATGTTAGGCACAAGCATGTTATTCTAGGACTTTTGAGACATTTGAAGCAGCGTGCATTGGGAAGGCTGCTCAAAGAAAACGGTGAACCGGACAGAGAAATTATTAGAAAGTAAGGCTCTTTACTCTTTTTGCATTGACTTAAGCATGTTAGTTTTAAAGGAGCTTGTTGAAATTCTTTCCCAATTGTGGTTTCACTGACTTCTCAATGATATATGCAGGTTGTTTACAACAATCGATGAAAACAGTGATGGGAATCTTACTCATGGTGAATTGAGGGCACTAGTTGTTGGAATTCAATTTGAGGAAGTTGACCTGGATCATGATGATGCCGTAAAAAGAATAATGAATGACTTTGATACTTCACGCAATGAACTTGTAGATGAAGAAGAATTTGTTAATGGCGTCTGTAGATGGCTTGACAGAGCCAGGGGTTCTCGACCTGCGTCTGGTGATGCTGGCCCCCACACAGTGAAATTTTTAAGCAATTTTCACAATGTTAGTTTTGCAATGCTCGAGTTCATGATGTTATCACTTCCTGGGTTTATGATTATCTGACTGCGATTTTCTTTACAGGAAACAAAGAGGGAACATGATCTCCTGGATGTGAGTGGTCAAAATGAAGAAGTTTCTGAAGGTGTTGAGAAATCAAAATGGACTACAGTCAAGGCATTGCTGTTTTTACTACTGGGAACTGTTATCGCTGCTGCATTCGCTGATCCTCTGGTTGATGCAGTCGACAACTTTTCTGATGCTACAAGTATTCCTGCTTTCTTCATTTCTTTTATTGCTCTGCCTTTGGCAACCAATTCAAGCGAAGCAGTTTCGGCAATTATTTTCGCTAGTCGTGATAAGAGACAAACTGCCTCATTAACATTTTCAGAGGTTTGTTTTCTTGTTTCAAACTCATCATCTGTTTTAGATCACTACTCTAGTATGCTTGGATTTGTTCTTTGGCTCAAATGACTAATTTGCCGCAGCGTAATCAAACTTAGAAGTCCACCTAAATACTTAACTCAGTTCAATTTTACCTGTAAAATTGTAAAATCGATTGGGTACTTGTATGAGTTTAATAGTCAACATGAAAGTTTGTTAACCTTGCTAAACAACATGAGAGAATTACCTTGCTATTTTGGAATATATTCGGAAAGATCATAATCACTTCAATTGGCTATTTCCATAATCTTGATGCTGATTTTATATTCATCCAACGTGCATTTCTTTGATTTTACTTGCATTATATAAACGTTGCAAAGCTTTTCTTCTACTTTGAACTTACAACTTATGCTTACTTATTTCAATTGTGACTTGCGCAGATATATGGTGCAGTGACAATGAACAATGTGCTATGCCTATCAGTTTTCTTAGCATTGGTCTATGTAAGAGGATTGACATGGGATTTCTCTTCAGAAGTTTTGGTGATTCTTGTTGTTTGCATTGTGATGGGTGTACTTGGCAGCTTCCGTACATGCTTCCCTCTATGGACAGCCATAATAGCTATCCTCCTTTACCCTTTCACCCTGGCATTAGTCTATGTTCTTGATTATGTCTTTGGTTGGTCATAGTCCCATAGACACCAAAATTGTTGTTTTTCTTTGTTAATGATAATGCTGTTATGGCTCTTAACCCTTTTTGGGTTGTGTGGATATTATAGTTCTGAGGGATACTATTATGGGATTGACTTCCATTGTGAATGGCTGAGGGTGAAGTTTTTGGCCTATCTATAATAAATAATTATTAGACTTGATTGAAATTACTCTAGAATTATTATTATTATTATTATTATTATTATTGCAAGATGTAGTTCGTTTTGCCAACTCTAATTGATTATAGTGTTTCAAAAAGTATTATTAAAAAAATATTACTAGAATATAAAGAAAATATGATTTTAATTTTATAAACATATTAAAATCTATCATAGAACTCCGCCTATGTTACACTTGCGGTACATAGCCGGTCCCAAGCCCGGATAAAGGAGGAGGGTTGTGTTAGGTCTTCGGCAACCAACGTAAAAATATAGCCGAACCCCCCATGACATGAATTAAAATCTATCATAGAAATATATATACTTAATTTATTTAGTTTTGACGTAAACATAACATTTTTGTTGTTAAATTAGGTTGGATTTGTATCCAACTCCAACTGAACTCAACTTGAATAAACTCAACTAGTCCTTTGTATTGTAGATGACTAATTTCCAAAGTAAATTGTACAAGTACAATAGAAGCAGAACTGGACCCAACTAAACTAAGAAAAAGACAAAGCACAATCAGTTGCCCTCCACAACCCCACATACAAGAGTTTGTTACCACTCCAGTTCCTGACTAATTCCTACCATGCCATTGGTCTATGTGTTTCTTGGGAGTTTGGACACAAATACAGAATTCTAATAGGTTATAAATATAAAAATATTCGAGAGTATAAAAAATTAAATACAAAATTAATTACCAAATCAATTATTTATATTAAAAATAAATTAAACAATACATATATTTATAAACAAATATAATCTTATTGTGATAGAATAATCATTTTTTATGTTTTATACTTTTAAATATTATCAATAAAAATAAGTGGATGTCCATATTGTTAAAGCATGAACAATCCAACAATGGAAAAACAGAAAATTTGGCCAGATCAAATCAAGTCTCTAAAGAAACAAAGTAATGCAACATCTCTATCTACACATGGCCAAGATTTCAAGTCCTTTTCAGTCTCAAACTTTTACATGTGCAAACATAGAAACATCTACCCACTCTGCAAAAAATTTAACCTAAGATATGACTATGAAAAGTTTCATAGTGAGGAACAACTGTCAACTGGCCTAAAAGTTTGATGATAATACATATGAATTAGGGGGATGGAACTTGATCTTCTATTTTCCAAGTTTCAAATTAAGATCAACGTTTTCTTTAGCTCCATTAACATTCTGAGTTCTAGCTGTTGAAACTCCGATTTGCAGCTCATCGGCCGCCGGAGGGAAGAAATAATAAAAAGGTTTCTTCTGTTGATTGAAGCGGTTGAATGCTTGCAGTTGAGGAACTTGATCTTCTATAGTATCCTTTAGCGAATGCAAAATTGAAATTAAGAATGAAATTAGTATATCTTGTCACATTAGATGGAATAATGAAATTAACAAAATAGAAAACAAAGGCAAAGATTGAACTAAAAACATTTGAGTAAATGCCACATTCGGTCCCGGATCATTTGTCCGAAACTGTCATCCACAATTTAAAGATTACTAACCAGTCCCCAACCCTTCAAGTGAATGGTCTAAGCAGTCTCTATTACTGGTCTAAGCAGCCCCTAATCACTTGAATAGTTAAGAACTAATTAGGGATTTTCGAATTGTAAACAGCTGATTTGTCCTTTGGACAAATGGTTAGGAACCAGACAAACATATAATTTTTCCTACCTGAAAAGATGTTGATTCAGATTCAGGATTGTCCTGATTGGGAATCGCTAGGAAAGCCGAAAAAGGCTTCGTCTTTGAAGGCGGGGACGAAGTAGAAGTAGGAGGAGCCAATGTTAGAAAATGTCCAATGAAATTCTCATTTTCTTTGTTTCTTTTCCTTGAGTTTAGCTCTGAGTTGGAAGCAGAACATGATGGCAGTTCCCTGCTGATGATTAATATAGTGCATGGTGAGACAAAACAACAACTACAATAATGTGACAGAAGAAACAATAAAAAAATCAACAACCTGAGAGTTGAATTGCCAGCATCATTGTTGAATCCACTATTACACAAAGTATAATTGTAAGCAGGCACAGGAGGAGCATCCAGGCAGAAGGGGTAAGGCCTCTTCATGCCAATAATCTGTATCAAGTTTCAAACCTCTACATTACAGACAAACAAATTCGGAGGGTAATCAAGTTTACCTTAATGTCTTGCTACTGAATTCACTTAAAAAACTTGATCCAAATCAAGCAGAGAGTTCAGTTACTTAACCAAGGAATTACTAGGCAAATTGCACTTACCTTCTCGGCCTGCCTTGAGAACAGGCCGTTATCATTAAAATTTTGGTTTGAAGGGGGCTCTCTTGAGTAATGAGGCATTGGTGGTGTCGACACATTAACCTGCATATTCAACAAAACAAATCTTAACAAAGATCACAACTGAAAACACTTGATACAATAAATTATCTCGATCTTACCATGGAAGTCAATTGATGATGAAATTGTGGTGCTTTCTGTCCCAAATAAGGCAAAGACCAAACAGGATTGGATTCAAAAGGAAAGCTTGGTAGAAACTGCATAGCTGCAGGATCAACCTCAAATCCTGAATTGTGTGTCAACATCTGTTTGAGTGACATAGGCCTAAATTCAGCTTGTGATCTAGGAGGAGGTTGATTGGAGTGATGAAAGTTTTGGATCGGTGTTGATGCAACTGAATCTTGTTGTGGTGATTGAATGGGAACAGCATTCTTCTTCTGCAGTTCTTCCATTCTTATCTTCTCAAGCTGTGCCACACCAAGTCCTCTCTGTGGCACCTTTTTCTGCTTTGCCTTCTTCGAAGGTCTACCACCACCGCCGCCTCCTCCACCGCCGCTAACATTCCCATTACCATCGCTACTATAGGTTTGTATTTGAAGCTCTTGAGCTACTTTTGTATTATGATCATCTTCCATTTAATTGAAAACAAAAATAAAGAAAAGCTTGCTAGCTACTCTCACTCTCTCTCTCTCTCTAATAATGCGTCTGTGTTTTCCGGAAAATCTAAAACAGAATCTTTTAAATATAAATGCAAAGCCTTTATCTTTATCTCTATCTGTAATTTTTATGTGAACTCTTATATTGACGTGGCGGCACTGTTACATTGAGTTTATGAGTTTATTTACTTATGTATCATTATTAGAAAATTTAAAATTTTATTTTATTTATAAATTATAACTTATTATTTATTTAGATAATTACTTTTTAATTTTTAAATTTTAAATACACTTTTTTAAGAAACAATTACATTAAATTGTAAATTATTTGTTATATATTTAAAAGTTTTAAATACTTTTTAAATAAAATTATTCCTAATCTAATAATTATCTTTCGTTAATATGTTACTGATATCTTGCGTTAGTTTAACAAATAAATCATTCCTAATGTTAGTTTAACAAATAAATCATTCTTAATCTAACAAATTTCTTGTCTTGATTTTATATTTGTCAATTATAAATTGTGATAAGATAATGAATAAAACAAATTTGTTGATTATGGCACCTTTTTAAAATATTTGTTTATTTTTTTTATTTGGACGCTACATTTAAAACTTTGTAATTTGTGTATTTGTTAAAATTTATATTTTAAATATATTTATATATTTATTTTATCTACAAATTTAATTTAAATTCAAATTGAAGTTAATCAAGTTTAGAAAATTCTATCTGTGAGTCAATTATAAATATATAAGTTAGGGATAAGTATTGTTTTGATCTCTAACGTTTAGAGTTAGAATCGAAACCGTCCCCAATATTTTTTTTCGTATTAAAATCGTCCTTTTAACTTTTTACAGACAAAAATACCCTCCACCACCACCACTACCACCTCCCTTACTGCCTCAGATTGAAGAACACCATCAATAAAACATTATTTAAATTCAGAAATAGTAACATAAAATTCAATAACAAAATCAACACACAACAACAATGAAATCAGAAAATAACAAATTAAAATCAGAATTAGAAACAAAAGCAGACGCAAAAACAGAAGAAGCAAATATAGAAGCAGAAGCAGAAGCAGAAACAAAAGCTCAAGCAGAAGCAAGGTCGAAGCAAGATGCAGAAGCCGAAGTAAGAAGCAAAAGCAGAAACAAGAAGCAAAAGTAGAAGCAGAAACGGGAAGGTGCAACAGCGAGGTGGCGAGGTGCAGATGCAGCGGCGAGACGGCGAGGTCCTTTCCCCTTTCCTTTCTCCTCTCCCCCTTCGCGTTCTTTTTTTATTATTTTATAATTTTTTATTAGGATAAGGATAATTTAGTAATAAAATTAAAAATTTTATTAAAAATGACGATTTTAATACAAAATAAAACGTTAAGAATGATTCTAAATCAAAAATTATGTTGAAGACAGTTTCGATTCTGACCATAAACATTAGGGACCAAATTAATACTTACCTCTATAAGTTATAAGGCATGTATAGTACAACAATTCAAAGTACATCAATCACTTCTTTTACATATATTCAAAATCTAAAATTTCTCTATTTTTTTCAATGGCGGTTCATATTCACAAAATTATTGAGATCAATCCTACCGTTGATAATTTGTGTGTACGTATACGAGTGATACGATTATGGACACTGTCGAGTTACGAAAATTCTCCGTTGCCATATTCAATTGAGATGGTGTGGCTCGATGAAGACGCAAGTTTTCTACTAATTTTTAAATAATATTAAATTTATATTATTCATATTTTAAAGGTGTGTTTATTCCCATTTAATTGTTCTTTAATTTTTGTTTATCAATTCTAGAAAGAAAAAATACACGTCTAAATTAAAAAGACTCTTGTGTGTCGATTTGTAAGTTTACTAAGAGAACAAGAGAAAGAATATCTTATCAAATAAGATATTTTAGTGTTGGGTTCAATGTGGGTAACTTCAAAACTACACATCATGAATATGTGGTTAATTTAAACCAACAAATGTGCGCATACTTTCAGAATCGTCAAGTCTCCCATGATATGGATTTAACTTTGTGAGTTTTGACAGTCTTAATGCTCTTGTGTTCGATTACACCTATTTGATTGGTAAGTTTATTGTTTTAAAAAAAGTATAATTCATTGATAAATTTATTTATTTCATTAATAATTTTGGTCGTATTTTTTTTAATAAATTTATTGACAATAATTTTTTTAATCTATTCTAGATGTTATTGGATATTTTACTGAAATTAGGAGTAAAAGAACTCTTAAAAAAGATGACAAATTTATTCAGTACAATATTGTTAAATCAGAGATAAATGATAAATAATCATATATTTATTTTTAAAAATTTATAAATTTTGATATTAACTTTATTGCAAATTTATGTATTTGAATTTATTTTATAAGTTTATTCTCATCTTTTTAAATTGTTATTTTAATTTAATTTGTTATGAATATTTTTGTAATATTAAACTTTTTTTTTCGCTTGAAGGGTTTTAATTTGTTAAAAAAATTATGTTATTGGTGAAGAGATCATTTTTTATCTTTTTATATAAAATATTATTATTGGCATGTTGATATTAAAAATATAAATAATAAACATAATTTACAAAAAAAAATATTCTTCACGTTGTTTGATTTTTATGAATTTAAAATAATTATTTAACTAATTATTAATGTTTTAAATTGTCTTTTAAATTTTAATTTAATTATTAATTTTTTTAATTTCAAAAATATAATATATATATATATTAATACTATTTTATTGATGGTTAATTTTTAAGTTATAATGGCATGTTAATATTAAAAATATAAATAATTATAACCTTAATTTACAACAAAAAGCATTCTTTATTTCGTTTGATTTTTATGAATTTAAAATTATTAATTAATTAATTATTATTACTTTTAAATTATGTTTGAAATTTTAACTTAATTGTTAATTTTTAAAAATATAAAATATGTATATAGTATGATACTATTTTGTTGGTGGTTAGATTTTAAGTTGTAATGACATGTTAATATTAAAAATATAAATAATAAGTATAATTTAAAAAAAAACATTCTTTACGTTATTTGATTTTTATGAATTTAAAATGATTAATTAACTTATTATTAATTTTTTAAAATTGTGTTTGAAATTTTAACTTAATTATTAATTTTTAAATTTTAAAAATATAAAATATGTATATAGTATGATATTTTATTTTATTGATGGTTAGTTTTAAGTTGAAATTAGTTTCTGGTTATTTTATTATAAAAAATATATTTAACATTAAATATTATATTTGAAATGGAAAAAAATAGAGTGTGTATTTTTTGACAATTATGCACACGAGTTAAATGTTTTTTTAGGTTCTAGCAATAAAGATGGAATTGTTTTCGTCTTACAATTTGCTATAGTGAAATTATATAACGGTAATATTTATCCGTAACTTTTTTAAAATATATTTTTTATGAGTTTTTACTCATCTTGTATTAAATTAAATTTTTTAGAGAATATTGTTTTACAAAATTCTATGTATGGCACAAAGATGTTCTTCAATCTTGAAGATGAAAATGTCGTCCAATTTAAAAATAGGTGTGTATGTTCTTTTTTTAATTCTTGAGTTTAATACTATGTGTGTGTTATCTAATTTATAAGTATATTTTCTATTAAAAATCAATTCACTTTTTGCTTCCTTGATCATTAGTAGTATCTAATTTATAAATAATAAGTGATAACTAATTGTAATTTCAGGATATTGGCTATACCAGTAGTTTGCTTCCAACTTCAAAGACATTTACCGTAAGAGAGAAATAGAAGGTGTCAAGATATTTGTATAAAAAATAAATTTTTTGTTTGTTTTTTTTTTTTAGTTCGAGTTTAATTTTATTCAAAAGATATTATTGTGTTAAAATCAAATGTGAGAAAAATGTCTTTAATTTAACATAGTGTTATGTATAGGATTTATTGCTTAAATTTTCCAATAAGATTGCGGACAATGATGAATTTAAATTGTTGGAAAATGTTATTACACCAACCAAACAACTATCTCGGAGTCGGAAGATTCAGGAGTGGAAAGAAATACCTCAACTTGCAAAAGAATCAAGATTGAGAATGAAAATTAAGATTTTGGATGCTTTGAAATCCTATTTAACATACGTTTGTTTTGAT
Organism: Arachis duranensis; assembly: GCF_000817695.3. NCBI lineage: Eukaryota > Viridiplantae > Streptophyta > Magnoliopsida > Fabales > Fabaceae > Arachis > Arachis duranensis. Next base: position 77,128,103 of record NC_029778.3, on the reverse strand, counting down.
GGAAATATTATTTTTTCTTGAGTTGTTATTTTTTTTTTGGTTTTTTCCAATTTTTATGCTTTGAATTTAGAATTTTTTTAAATATAAATTGAAGTTATTTGGTTATTACTTATGAATTTATTTTTCAATTCGATTTATACGGTTAAAATTTTGTTAATTTCTAATTTAGTATTGAATGTCTAAAGTTATAAATTTCTCATATGAAGTGTTTTTTATATAATTAAGTTGGTTATTAATTTTTAATGTGTACTTATTTAAAGATCTTATTCAAAGATATTTTTAAAAATTTATATAATTTATAAACAAACATACTAACTAAAAAAGATTATATTAAATTGATAAATAGAATTACCAATTTTATTAAAATGTGAGGTTATTTATGCTATTTGTAAAAAATTTAATTTGACATTCCTTTATATTTAATGCTGTTTCTAATGTTGTTTTTGACAAAATTGAATTAATTTAGTATTTTAAAAAAGTTAAAATATATTTTTTAAATTTACCTAATTTATAAAGTTGTTAATTTTAAATTGTATTTAATTTTATTTATTTGTATTGGCAAATAATAGGATTGATATCATTTATGACGAAACTAAAAATCATTCATAATTTAACAATTTCTATATTTCTAATGAACAACAAACATTTAGTTATGAAATTCTATTTAAAATTTTAAAATTTGCACTAGCTAATTAGGAAATTCTATTTAAAAAATTAAAATTTAAAATTCTAATACTAATTCTTAATTAAGTGACTTCTTAACCATTCTATTTTTAAATTTAAATTTTTTAATAACAATTCCTATTTTTTTAAAATTTACCTAATTTATAAAGTTATTAATTTTTAAATTATATTTAATTTTATTTATTTGTATTGCCAAATAATAGGATTGATATCATTTATGATGAAACTAAAAATCATTCATAATTTAACAACAGAAAAGTTCTGCATACAAGTCATTAGGGCTTGTATGCTTTACAAGTTCATTAACCAATAAATCCTCAAAACGTGCTGCAACCCTACGTCCAATACACGCGCTATATAAAGATTCCGCGTATTTATAACTACCAAATTTAAAAGATTTGTTTCCTTCTTCGTTCTTCTTCTCGTTCTTCTTCTTCTTCTGGTTCTTCTTCTTCTCGTTCTTCTTTCCTTATTTCTAGATTTGTTTCCTTCTTCGTTCTTCTCCTCGTTCTTCTTCTTCTCATTTTTCTTCTTCTTCTCGTTCTTCTCTCTTTTAACTCCACCTTCGTTTTCTATCGATTTTTGTTTACTGAAATCAAAGTTTAGATTCGTTTTGAAGATAATGGTTGATTCAACCTCAGATTCTCAGCTGAATCAGGGCGAAGTGGATTATGAATTTGAATCTAACGAAGTTCCTAAGGTTTGATTTACATACGTTTACTCTGAATTTTGTTGCAGTAATTTGTATAGCATTGTATAGCTGAATAATTCGTGAACATTGACTGTGAGACTAACGCGTCAACATAAATCTGTGGTTTGAATGTAATGTATTAGTTTTTATTGATTATCTGGAATTTATAGCAGACGCTCGGGTGTAGATCAAAACTTTTTTGGGTGTATTTGTTTCGGTAGTGTGGATGTATTTACAGTTATGGCTTTTTCTGTTATTTTAGCATAGTTGTTGTTGTTCGGGTGTATTATATCATACATGATTGTGTGTGTTTTTAGTTTTTGTGATGGTGTATTCTGCAGCATGTGTGTTTACAGCTTATGGCTTTTATTGTTATTTTAGTTGAGTTGGTGCCGTTCGGGTGTATTATATTAGCAATGATTGGGTGTATTTATAGTTTTTGACATGGTGTATTCTGCAGTCTCTCTCTGTTGTTGATGACCAGTTTGTTCCGAAGGTTGGAATGACCTTTACCACCCTTGAAGATGCTGGAAAATTTTACAGGAACTACGCCAAGGTTGTAGGTTTTTCTACAAGAGTTCAGAGCACAAATAGGAAGGGAAACGAGATTAAGAATCAATTGATTACATGTAGCAGAGAGGAAAATGGAAATCTAAAATATCTCCGACCGAGAAGACGAATCCGACAGCCGGTTTAAACTGTCCTGCAAGAATTTATATACACACATTGAAGGATGTTGGTGCTTGGATCATTTCAAAGGTTGTGCTGGATCATTCACACCCTTGCTGTCCAAGTAAAGCAGAGATACTCAAACAGCACAGGGAACTAAGCATGTCCATTCGTCGTACAATAGAGAATAACGAGGAGGCTGGTATCAGACCAAGCAAAACTTACCAATCATTTGTTGTGCCTGCTGGTGGTCATCGAGAGTTAAATTTTATTTAAAAGGATGTGAGGAATTACATTACAAGGGAAGTGCAGAATGTTTTCGAACAAGAAGATGCAAAAGAATTCAGGAAATATTTGTTACGAATGAAAGAGAAGAATCAGAATTTCTTTTTTGAGCTTGAACTCGAGGAGGATCAATCGATTAAGCTGGCTTTTTGGGCCGATGCAAGAAGTAGAGCTGCCTTTGAGTATTTTGGAGATGTTATTTCATTTGACACCACCTACAATACAAATAGGTAACAAACTGTCCCTGTTTATGATGCTAAATTAATGTATTTTTATGAATCTGCCGCAGAGGTGTATATTGGGTGTCTTTTGGGTGTATAGAAAGCATTTTGTTGGGTGTACCTAATGATTTTTTATTCTGCACTATGGTAATTTGTTTCAGATATAATTTGGTTTGTGGTTCTTTTGTCGGGGTGAATCACCACGGTCAGTCAACACTTCTTGGATGCTCTTTAATGAAAAACGAAGAAATTGAATCATTCAAATGGTTATTTCAATGTTGGCTTCGTTGCATGGGAGGAAATGCTCCGAAAGGATTTCTCACCGATCAATGCGCATCAATGAAAAGGGCTTTAGAGGCCTGTATGCCAACAACAATTCACCGTTGGTGTATTTGGCACATCATGAAGAAAATTCCAAGCAAATTAAACGGCTATAAAGGACATGCATATATTGAACAACAAATGAGCCAAGTTGTTTGGAACTCTCATAGCAAAGACTCATTTGATAGGAATTGGAATGATTTTCTACTGAATTTTGGTCTTGTGGACAACAGGTGGCTTTCAGGTAGTGTTGTTTTAAAATCTGCAGCAGAGGTGTAAATTTAATTTTTATCGGGTGTATTTATAGTCTATGTTTGGGTGTATTCTGCAGATCTCTATGAAGACCGTCATATATGGGTTCCAATCTATTTGGATCACCATTTTTGGGCAGGGATGAGAAGCACGCAAAGGAGCGAGAGCATGCATTCATTTTTTAACAAGTACATCACCCGGAACAGCTCGCTTATTTAGTTCGTCAAACAGTACGATAATTGCCTCGGAAGCAGGGAGCAAGCAGAGAGAGAATCAGATGCTGCAGATTTTCATACGGTCATACCGTGTGCAACCAAATCCTCCATTGAAGCTCAGTTTCAAGATGTGTACACTCATCAAAAGTTTAGGGAAGTCCAAGCGCAATTCAGAGGAAAGGTGAATTGCATCACTAGATTAACGAATTCTGCTCAAGGCTATTCAGTATATGAGGTTCAGTATATGAGGTTAGAGAACAAGTTTTCAGCTCAATATTCAACAAGTTTGTGGTTACTTACGACTCAGTTGCAGCCGAGGTAAAATGCCAATGCTTATTATTCGAGTCGAGAGGGATACTGTGTCGTCACGCACTAAGCGTGTTAAGCTTTGAACAAGTAAGCCAAGTGTCACCTAGATATATACTGGAACGATGGAGCAAGAAGGTAAAGAGGCGACACACACACATCAAGAGCAGCCACGACAGCCACTTTTGGAGCCAAGAAGCAAGAGGTTTGACCAATTGGTTTTTCGTTCGCAAAATATTTGCGAATTTGCATTCGAATCGGAGGAGCTGACTGCAATTCTGCACCGTGCGTACGATAACGTCATGGCTGAGATGGAGTCATTGAAAGCCAAAAGAAAGGGCACATCTTCTTTATCTCACGAAGACGCCAACTTGGAATCCGTTAACGAGCTTCAAAGCCCCCCAAGGATTCGAACAAGAGGACGTCCAAAACATAGGCTAGGTTCAAAGTTGGACAAACATATTGCAAATGTCATAAAGAAAAAGAAAACAAAAGTTTTAAGCGAGATAAAATTGATGTTCTTTAAATTTCTAGTGATTGAGTTTATTTTTCTCGTTAATAGTTTAGCTAATATGTGAGTTTGTTATATTCAGATAAACCTGTTTGATGCTGCATCAGTGATGCATTCAAATTCTAGCCAATATTAAGAACATGTTATGAATTATCAGTTCAGGGTACCAGCAGCAGGGGACAACTCTTTGGGTGTATAGTTACAGAATATGGGTGTAAAATCAATGTTCTTTTGGGTGTATTTTTTGTGAATTTTATTGTGATTCACATTTTACATATAGATACATATATATACTTCAGAATCTTCTGTTTGTTTTTTTTTTACAATGGTTTAATGGTTTTAGGTATTAGGGTTTAGGGTTTTAGGGTTTACAAGTTAGGGGTAAGGGTTTAGGTTTTAAGTGTTTAGGGTTCAGGATTTTAGGCACAAAGCATCAAGGGGGATAGATTTAAGGGTGTATATTCAACTTTCTTTGGGTGTAAAAAATGGCAGGTTATGGGTGTATATTTGATTTGATATTTTCCTTCATATTATAGTACCTATAATTCATACATTTTGAACACAGCACACAAAGTTTAATAATTGAAAGAAATTTCACAATAAAATGCATTATAATTGTCAAATATTTACAACATGTCTTCCATTTGTTACAAGACTATATAAGATTTACATTAAGCAATGTCAACATCCTGAGAATCTATTACATTAAGTAGTGTCAACATCCTCAGAATCTATCTGACAATATGGACTCAATAACAACGAGGATGGCTTGGACAGTCTTATTGCATTACTTCCCCTAATGGCTTCATGTTTGTCTAGATTCAGGTCATGGAATAGAATCCGGGAAGCATATTCCACTCTAAAGTGGTCCACCTCGTCCTACAGTAAAAAAGAATATTCTGTTTAATCAACCATGTTAATTGAGTAATGTAATACAGAGTTATTTAGTTTTAAACATATTTACCTGAGTCCAATTATCCCACTCATACTTTCGCCTCTTAATGTTTGCGGGCTCAAATATCTCAAGCCACTTCATTACGTAGATAGCACAGTCATAGCTGAAAACAGAAAAATAAATTATAAATTACATATAGGAAAGTTTAATTTTCAGAGTGAAAGATTTATACCTTGTCTTTTGGCCCGAGATGTGAAGGTATGGTGCTACAATTTCCCTGTCCTTGTCCTTTGATTTCAGAGGTGCCCCCCAGCATATACTTTAATTTGTGATATTACGTATCCCTTAAAACACAAAACAAATCAGTAATAAATGAATAATTTCAATAAAAGGATACACCCAAAGGAGTTAATAGTTACCCCTTATATTAAACAGAAATACACCCAACTATATATATACAGAACACAGAACCAGCTTACAACAAATGTATTCAGCACAGTTCTTTCTTCGGTAGGAGATTTGTTGTGTACTGGGTCGACTATATAAAATTTCTTCTTTCTTGTATCAGCGACCCATAACCACCAATGGTCTGAATGGCAAACAGGTGCAAAAATCTGAAATATGTGCAGATTGAACACTGTTTTAATTTATTTGGCACATAAGTACAAATCGTAATAAGAAGTTTTTGAAATGAAAACTTACATAACGATGTGATGCTAATCTTTTAAGGTCCAAGAAGGGTATAAACATTGGGTAGTCTTCCACCCTGAATGGTCTATTAGTTTTAGCGTTTAAGAATACCCCCTTTGGATGATTTACAATCGCCATGTTCTGCAAAAATTGAGAACAACCAAATGAATCCAGAAAATACACCCAAACGAATAAACAACTCCCACCCAATTGAAGACAGAAATACACCCAAATGAATAAACAGAATACACCCAATGTAAGAAAAACAATATATCCTAACGAATGCAGAAAATACGCCCGAAATTAGTTGAAGCAACCCTTACCAAAATATCAGGGGGGAGACAATATACTTCTTCTTGAAACCTTTGAATATTTTGTTGGTTTAAGATGAAGCACATGGCAGAGACAATCTAGAAAAACAAAATACACATCAATCAGGATTGTACTTAATTTTGGTGATAAAAAAATTAATATTGTTGTGATATTACCTCAGCTTCTATATGCGTTTTAGGCGCAAGTGATGCAAGGTGGAATTTTGACAGAGTGTATATATCTCCAGCTTGGAGTCTGCCGATGTTGTCAAACTCATCAGTTCGCTCATTTGAGTAGGATTTCACTCATATAGCCCAGTGGTGGCATTTTTGTTTCATGTCAGTAGTATCTAAATTTGGCCTGACAGGAGTTTCAAACTTCTCGAAACTCTCTGCCGCACTCTCCTTTGGAATCTGCGGACTTTTTTCTTCTTTTGACCCCTCACCACTTGCAATTTTATGTACCAGTTTCTCTAATTGTTCTAGCAGTGTTGGGGAATCTGGAATTTTTGCCACATGTTCATCTTGCGTTGACGTTTCCTCCTGTGTTGTTGTTTCTTCTTGGCTCGAATCAGTAAAGCCAAGGCTGAATGATGGCAATTGATCTTTTTTAGGAACGTACGATGCTGTCCGTGCCATCATAAACAATGTAGCAGCGTCTTTTGGGGCTGGATTACTGCGTGATCATTTATAACATATTGTAACAATAAGAATATACGGATGATAACCAAAACATTGATTTTACTGTAATGAACCTACATTTTAGATGGAGCTGGGGGAGGTGTGCGTGTGCTTTCTTCAAGTTTTTGGGGGGTTCAGGAGTGCTGCACGGCACATAAAATTAATCATTACGTAAATAAAACTATTCAGGGGCAATATACACCCAAACTGTAACCCAATATACACCCAATAATATTTCTTACGTTTTTGTAGTTCCTTCAATTTGTAGCAGAGGGGTTGGTTCATATTTTGTCTCAGGTGTTTCTTCAAATTCCGGCACAACGGTTGTTTGGGACACTGGTAGACAAACTTGAATCGGAACTCTAAACAAGAAGAAAAATGAAAGGTTAACAATGCCTTTGAAAATAAAAAGGTTATAAGAGTGAAATGTTCTTGAAAAAACTCACATTGCAAGAGCTTCGGATGGTGTCTCTTTCCTCACAAGCATCATATTCAAATCAGCCGGCTCACTGTCTGACTCTTCAACCAGACTCATTCTAAAATACACCCGAACAATTCAAAAGAAAGACAGGCTTTGTTTTTTGAGAACTTACATAATTGCAGTTTTTGGTTTTTTTTCCTGCCTTTTTTTTCTCGAATAAAACAATAAAGGGATTTTTTTTCTAAAAAAAATATACAGAATTAGAAGTAGAAGGTAATAAAAGAACAAAAGTAATAGTTATTTGAAAGAGAAATTACATGCTGTCTGCCAGTCTGTTTACGCTACTTTGTGTTGTGTGTCCTTGAGAGGAAGGATCATCACTTCCCAAGTTTACGTCCGGTATTCTAAACAGAGTTCATGTTATTCAGACAAAATATCATATAGTTAAATCATGATAACAAGATTTTATTAAATAAAGCTTCTTACGTTTCAGAGGAGACATAGTGACCTTCCGTCGATCGCAAGTCAGCTTCCTTCTCCCTGCGAAACAAGAAACAGTTATTAACAAAGAAAACATGCTAAAATCTGAAATATACACCCCAACAAGACATACCCCTGTGCAGCAGAATTTTCATTATTTCCCCTTAAGAATTCATTTAGTTCTTCACTTCCTATTTCAGATCTGTCAGTACATTCATAAAAGAACATGTTAACAAAAATAATCATGATTATAGACGGTAATATAACTTACAAAGTACTGTACCCATGATAGGATTGATTTTCTTCAGGAGATGAATGCTCAACAACAACCTTTTTATTTTTGGATTGTGTTCTGGGTGGAAAAAACAAGTATGAATCAGAAATAAAAAATTAATTTTATCACAAAATATTATTCAAAAAAGTGCTTACTTTTTTGGTTTTTTTTTTTTTTTTTTTTTTTTTTTGCTTCTTCACCGGTGATGATTTTTCGCTTCTATAAGTTATTAAGAGACACTTCTGTTAATACATGAAATCTTTATAATAAAGCCAAAAGAGAGGAGTAATAATTTCAGAACATTACTCATAAGTTGATTCAGATTCTGCCTCAGAATCTTCTTGACTCTTCTTCTTTTTTTGGAGTCGATTCTGGAAGGCAAACAATTATTATTTAAAACATAGTAAAGATATAAAATACACCCAAATGAATGCACGATATACACCCAAATGAATACACAATATACATCCAAAATAATAAACAAAATACACCCATTTTAATAAACAAAACACACCCAACTTGATGAACAAAATACACCCAAGTATGGTACTTACTTTTTTCCTATTTTGCTGGGTTGTTTTCTTGGTGAATCCTCTGAGTCTTCTTGAGTCTCAGACTCAGAGGTAGAACTCTCACTATTATTTGTTTCTGTGTCTGAAGACGATGTTGAACTTGCTTTCCTTTTTTTGTTTTTTTTTATTTCTTGTTTTTTTTTTCTTTTTTCTCTATTTTTTTCATTTTCTCTCTTGTTTCCGCCATCTTTACAATCCCCTGAAACATTAGAAATTTTAGTTAGCGACATTCAGGTAAATAAAAATACACCCCACATATTATGTTCACTTACCATATTTTCCTCTATTTCCTCCTTCATTCTTTTCACCAACTGCTCCTTACTCTAGTTCACTATCCAGGGTTTTGGTGGTCTTTATGCCCTCTTCTTGTCTTTATTTTTAGAGAGATGAAAGTAAATTATCATCAGGGCAAAGAGGCAGCCATCAATTACCTTTTTCTTTTTCTCCTTGTAATCGGTTACGCCTTTGATGATAAAATTCAATACATGCCCTCCCCAGTTTCTCTCTGTTATGGTCTCCATCTCAAAAATTGGAGTTAGGTGCACAGGCAAGATTTTGTTTATTGTCGTTGGTAAAAGGAATGCCATCTGTATATAGAGGATGAAAATCCTCTTGAACATTAGGCGATCCTATTCGTTACCAACACCAATATCCATCATCTCATCTGTAAGATTTTTGAGGGTCTTACCCTGGAATCTTCTAAAAATTTCTTTATTATCCTCAGAAAGTTTCTTATAATTGACTTTTGTAGAAAATAGATCTCATACAAAAAGGAAAACAACATAGTATGAAAATCAGTTTAAATACACCCATGCATAAGCTTAAATACACCCAAGCATCAGTTAATATACACCTATAATTTTTAGCGAGTTACCTGATGCCTTGATGCCAAGCGCATCACCTATTCTTTTTGGTATTATTTTAAAAGAACCATATCCGGTTTCCAGCCTATTCTCCCCTAATTTGAAGTTGTTAGCCAACTCCCTTAATACTTGGTGATGCACCCTTAGTGGTGGGATGTGCATCAAGCCACCGAATCCCAAATTTCTCACAATCATTTTCTTCTCCTCACTCATATTTCTGAATTTGTCACTTAATAAATGTGTTGCACACTTAAGGTCTTTGGTTTGCTGTAAAATAAAACAAAATTATAGTCAGATATATTTCTATTATATAAAAATGATTTCATCTGAGGCATATATTTGTTCTTACATTTTTTTCAGCTTGATTTCTCACTGCCATTTTTTTTGAAACGAAAAATACACCCATAGATGTCAGTAATATACACCCATAGATATGATTCAAATACACCCATATATATAAGTAATATACACCCATAGATATGATTCAGATACACCCAATAATTTATGCCATATACACCTAACAAGTTACTCCATATACACCCACTAAATTATGCAATATATACCCAAGAACAACCAATATTACAAGGACAAGCAATGTTAGAATAGTTGCAACAGTTGATTATATTACACTATATTAGTTCAGAAATTTATATCCAACAAATTATGCCATATACACCTAACAAATTACGCAATATACTCCTAAAAATCAGTTACGAGAAGAACTAGAACAAGAAGATCAGTAAAACGTAGAATAACTAAGAAGAACAGTAAAACCTAGAACCAAGAAGAACAGTAAAACGTAGAACAAGACGAATATTAAAAACAGAAAAATGAGAGATAGAACAAGAACAACAGTAAAACCTAGAAGAACGTAGAAGAACAGTAAAACCTAGTTCTTCGATTTCGAAATGTGAAAAATCTACAAGATGACTAAAATAGTAATGTACCTTGAGTAATATTTCTTCGTTTTTTCTGAAAATTGTTGATGGAGAGTTCTATCTTTTGTTGATGGTTTCTGCTAATCTTCGCGACGAGTTCTATCTCCTGATTTTGGAATGTTGCTCGAAGGTTGATGGTTTGTGTATTCTTCGAAGGAGAAGTGGAAGAGTGCACCATAACGAGCGCTTTTTTCCGATGTGTAACGATTAAGTGACGCGCGTGACATTGACGCTATATTCAAAGGGTGTGAGTGCGCGTGTAGTCTTATTGGGCTGGGCCAACTTGTAATGCTTGTATACCTTTTTTGCTTGTATGTGTAGCAGGCTCGATTTAACAATTCCAATTTTGTGTACCTCCCATTATTTTAAAAAATACTAAAAATTATCATGTTAAAATATATCACTTATCTCACTTTCATATCTAAATTTTTTAACCTATCTCAAAACAGCAACACATACAAAATTCGAAACCATAATCTGAGAGGAAAAAAAATCTAATCTAATCTAAGTCTAATTTGAGAGAGATTTTTCATTTTTGAAGATTTACTCGAGAATCTTCACTAACAACAAACCCACAAAGATAGTTAACTATTGAACAAAGATTTAAGAAATTTAAGATTCAAACACAGTAAGGTATAAAAGATAATTTAAAAAAAATAACAAACCTTTTCAAAATACAAACACATGCAGATTTACTCTATACAAAATTTATGAGTGATCATTACTATTTCATTACTTTGAAGCCAAAATCCTCGCTCAAATCTGCCTGATTTTGTTCCTGCAACGACTCTTCATGAACTAATATCACATATACATATTCTCTTTTTGGTTCTTTCTTTCTCAATATCATTTTTTGAGTTTCATATAAAGAGCCTCTTTGTTTTTAAAACAAAAAGCTAAATACAACAAAGTGAAACATAAATAAAAAAGTATTAAATAGATAAAATAAATTAATTCTTAATCATCTTTGGTAAAAGTTATTAACACCCAAAAGATTAAATATCACTTTACTTCTTATAATTCTTAATTGACCTGTTGATTATCCTTGCAATACCTAATTCTTGATCCCTGAAAATTCTGTCATTTCTTTTCAACTAAGTACTCCAAATAATAATAATGAAACCAAACTCACCAACATTCTATCAATCCGATTACACGATTGACCTCTAAAACTTACGATCATTCAGTTCTATATCTATCAGTTCCATAATACTAACACACTTGCGCATTTCCTTTCTTCCAACCACACAATCTCATTGAAGACACCCATGTAACAAAGAAGAACTTGAATTGTACTACATCAAACTTAGTAATCACCTCCTTCTTTGTCTCTATCAATCTTAACATATTCACCTTATTTTTACGCTTAAATTTTTACCATTATTCACTCTCTAAGAGAATATTAAAAAATTTTACAGAATTTTTTAAGATTAGAATTAATTTATCTAAAATTTTATAGAAAGATTTTTTTTCTAAAAGATTAAAAGTTGAAAAGTAACTTAAATAGTTGACAAAATCGCGTAACGTTTTTACGGTTGAACTTCCTCTTTTTGCTGCGCTTCCTGGTGTATGAGTATGTAGAGTAATAATCCTGCAAAATTGTAGACTTTTCAGAATCGCAAGTCTGCCAGAAAAAATACATCTCCAAAAAAGAGTGAAAAACCTTATTTTTCACGTATAGCAATTGGTGAAGGAGAATGTTGGTTGAGTCTCCTGCTATTGCCGAAGATTATCGTGTGTGGGTTTCTAAGGCAAGCAGACAGCTCCTCCATAGACTTGCTCTCATTCTCTCTTTAGGTCTCCATCCCGGACTCATCTTCTGTTGGTGCTTCAAACTTCTTCCTCTCATTGGTTCTTTTTTGTGTCCTGTTTTTGTTATTTTGTTGTGCTAATTTTATTACAGAGGAATGCTAGGGGTCAACAATTTTGGTGTTTTGTAACCATCAATTGGCTATCAATAGTATTTTTAATGGTGTGAGATTATATCTAATGGTGTAAGATTGCTTACTTTTGTTTTGATGGTTAAGTGCTGGCTAGAAAACACAAAAATTACTGACATCTTAGACTTTTCCTTTATTATATTATTCTACTTTATTGTACTCTATTATCTCCTGTGTTCCTGTGTTGCTGCCTATTTCCTTTAATATGTACAGGTACTTTTCTTGAATTATTCAATTTGTTTTTAGGCTAATTCTATAATGCTTTTTGTTTGGTGCCTAACTTTTGTCTAAATTACTTTTTATAATAACTTTAAAATATTTAAAAAATTTTAACTTTTATACTTTTAAATTTAAAATTAATTATTTTACCTATTTTAATAATTAGGCAATACTTTTTAGATAGCATAGTAAAGAAATTTAGTGAAAATTATATGTATATCTGACTTAGATTCTATTGGGGGATGAGATCAAAAAAGCATTCTTCATTTGGTGAAACACACCATTGGCATGTGCAAGCTAAGTCTTAAAGAATTAATGCTTTTTGGGCTAATCTTGGATAAAATGAGTGTAAGCCACTAAAGATATATACCATTGGATTCTATAGGGTAATACTTTGCATGAGTTATTAGTAATTTATTTAAGAATTTGATATGGCCAAATATATATACTTTGTATCGTTTTCTTTCAATGCACCTTTTAAATTTGTTTGTATTATTGTTGTAAATATGTGTATTATTTGGTGGTGGATACTACAATGAAGATGGCAAAAATATCTTCTCATGAAGATGCTTTGGTTAAAAGTGTGGTTTATTTATTTAGCCACACTTTAAACAAAAACAACACTTTTATAAATATTAAAATCTAACCATACAATCCATCATCTAAAGGCCAAAAAGAAATATACTCATATGAAGACAATTATGCCATCTTCATTATAGTATCCACCATATTTGGTTGCATTATATGAAATAGGTGTAGACCTAATGAGGTGTAATATATATGGTAGGTGCAAGGTTCAACCAAACATGGTTCTATGAATGTGAAAATTAAGATAACATAGAATCTTATCATAGATGGCTTGGTGAATACCCCAAATATTTTGTGTAGGTAGCAAGATCTTAATTCTCCTTAAATGCCATGAAAGACAAAATTGTAGGGCCATACACATATGATCTTAGTTTCCTCCTCTTCAGGCTTCAAAAACGGTGCTGCTTGTCTATTTGTTAATGACAAAATTTCTTGGGTTGTTTTTGAAAAGAAGACTGAAAAATAAAAATTAAATTAAATTTTTGTATTATATTTAGTGTAAAATATATAAGATTGTATTATATATTAGTATTTTATTTGGTTTAAGATAAATATATATAAAAATGAAATAATAATATTTACTAAAACAAAAATGTTATTCTTATATCAAAAGTTGTCACTAAAATTAACCACAAATATATTTATATATAAGTATATGTGTGGTTTAATTTATTTTCAATATATATTTATATTCTAACATATATTTTATACTAATGACTGATTTTAGTATACACGTAACGTAGTCGTTACTAGAATACATTTAATTATTAAAAAAATATTATTAAAATCCAGTTTTTATTCCTAAAAATTTCAATTCTTTATATTCTTATTTTCTAGAACTACCGAATAAACTAAAATTTTAGTTTCAGTCTCTAATCATTAAGCATAATATTAAATCTCAGTTTTTAATGCAATCTTATATAATGTAACTGAAATTTAAAAAAAAAATCTAAAAAATATTAGATATTCTACTATCTTACTGAGATCGATTTGAAGTTTGTTGTGCCTGAATATAAACAAAAAGTGGTCCTCATGGAAGAGAAAAGGAAAAGATTGAGATAGCTTTCTTCATTGGCATGACATGAAGCTAGAAACTTATTTATTTCTTTCTTTCAACTTAATTAAGATAGAAGTATATCTATAAATTACTTTAAAAATTGTCAAAGATAATAACTATATTGGCTCATCAATTGAAGGTAACTTAACTAGTTCAAAGAATAACAATTATTTCGATCAGTTTTATAAAATTTAATTTAATCCAATCAAATTAATTTAGTTTAGTTTAGTTAACTTTATTATAATATGAACTGAATTTCGGTATTTTATCACTAATTAAAGAAATATTGAAAGCTACTATGCTATATAATATATATGAGGTGTGCATGCAATTATATTATATTGACATCTCATCTTGATTATATTTCAGTAGAAGTGTCGCTTTCTTCTTATGCATGGGATCTAATTTTCATGAAATAAGAAATATAGACAACTGATTGGTTACCAATTAAATTATTTTTCCTTCTCTTTCCTCACCATTTATTTGAGATTCAATTAATTGATCATTTCGTAGTAAGAGCAGCATATACCTTATTTTTAATATAAAAATATTATTTATACACTAAAATTATGTATAATTCAACAAATTTTTAATATATATTTTATATTTTAATATATATTATTTTATATTAATAATTAATTTTATTAGCTAATTTTAGTATATATTTATTTTTAATCATATAGGTTAATTAACATACTATTTTTTACAGTAAAAAAACATTTAGTTTATGCGCAATTCAAGGATCCAATCCGATTTCCATTCGAATTTTGCGGATTACATTTGAGATGTGAATCTATCAATTCTTATCAGGCTAAAATTCGAAACAATAAACATAAAAAATTAATTTTAATTAATTAATATTGACTACTTTTTTATTGTAAAAATTAATTTTAAAATATTAATTGATATTCGTTAAAAGAAATTAATTGATAATGATTAAAAAAATGAACTCCTCAGTTAAACTACTCAATGACGGAGCTTATGTGGGGCAAATGGGGGCCATGGCTCCAAATTGTTTATAAAAATATTAGTAGTTCTTATGTCAAAGAATAAATTTAGTTCAATTGGCTTAATCCTCTTCCTCTCAATTAAGATTTTGATGTGTTCAATTCTCACTTTTTGTATTTTCTCTATAATTTTTAATTTCAAAGCATTAACATCTCTTAGA
>NC_029778.3:77109002-77112817 GCF_000817695.3 Arachis duranensis | reverse complement strand
TCTGTTTAATTATGTATTTATTATTATATTAGTAATAAATTTAAAATTTAAAAATAATTATATTTATAAATTTTATTTTATTATAAATATTATTATGTAATTTCTATATTAAAACGTTTTGTCCTTTCGAAAAAATTTTTTGAGTTCCGCTGCTGATTGGAATTATTCATCGCACAAGAGTCAATAATTGTGAGACATTTGATGTTCAAGTGTCTTTCTTGATAATACTCATCTTTAATGATTGTGAGGAAAACATCCAGTTAATAGTCAAAATCGTTCTTGAAAGATACTTCGATCTCTATATGAGTCTTCGAATGATAAAGTTAATCAAAATTGTCTCCGAAAAATGACAGACATGACCACGTTAGTCTTTCCGTCAATTCATCCGCTGAGCTGGCTAACGTTAGGTGACGTGTCTTGTTAAGTGCCCGCGTGGCACAGTAACAAAACGACGCCGTTTTAAATCAATGTCCTTCAGATGTTGAGACGACATCGTGTGATGTACAAGAGAGATTCAAAACGTTGCAATCCATCAAGAAGCTCAGCGGCAGAGGAGGGGCTTCGAATGGTTCGATTCAGGGCGGAAATGGATCGGATCAGAGCGGTTACGGCGGCGTCGGAACAAGCAGCAACAACGAGGAAGATAAGAGTCCTGGTGGAAACGGTAGCGCTGGCACCGGAGGAGCTAGGCCGAGGCACCGGCACAGTAACTCCGTCAACGGTTCTATGATAGACGTGTTCAGAGAGATCATGGAGGCGAAAAAAAAATGCCTCCTGATAAGCTCGCTTAGCTATGGACCATTGATCCGAAACGCGTCAAGAGGTCTGAACATGATACTCACTTTATTTTTCATTTAAATTTTCTATTTTTTATTTTGATTTTGAGTACATGTTTTGCTTTTGCAATTTTGGAATTTGAACAGTGAAATTAGGTTTCTCATGCTTTTACATTGCTGCATGAAGTTTACAAATTTCGTCTTGTTGAGTTAGCTATTGAAAATGAAAATTTCTTGCGTTAGTTTGTGGTGGATAATTGCACTTTTTAAGGTAATGAAATGATTTGTATGCATGGACTTTTTCCGTTGATCTTAATGTTATTTACAAACAATTTCTTTGGGGAAATCTCTGATTCTTGACGTCGAAACGTTGAATTTTGGCAATGATATTTGATTCTTGCCATGTTTTTTCTTAATTTGATGCATGAATGGATTTTGGCATTCTAGCTCTATTGTAGCGTTGGTTTGTTAACCTTGGAAGTAATTGAAGCATTGGAATTCAGAATTGGATGAGTTGTTATAGCAATTGATAGGTAGTTTCTGAATAGGCACCTTGGAAGTTTTTAAGGTTACATGGCTAATGCAGCTGCAATTGTGAATTTGTAGCAGAACCTTCAAAACCAATACAAATGATGTGTAGGCCACAGTTCAAAACTATTTGTCATGAAGAATCTTCCTTTTTAACATGAATTATGCTCAATCTAGTGACATTACAATATATAATTTATTATTTCTGAAAAACAGAGATCATCATGTATCCTCCCATTTTGTGTGTGCTTTGATTTCAAATTGAGATGGGAGAAACAAAAGTGAGGGATAATGAGATTCAAGGGACGTTGCTCTTTTGTTTCATGTCGTTTTGTGCTTTCATATCTTAATACTTTCTGTGGATTAGTATTCTGACGAATATTGTTGTATCTTGTATGTATAGAACACTTGCTAATCGGCAATCTGCTGCACGTTCAAAAGAGAGAAGAACCCCCTATATACAAGAACTCAAGCGTAAAGTTCAGACCCTTCAGACCAAAGTTATAATTCTTTCTGCCCAATTGACCCTATACCAAGTTCGTGCTGTCCATCTGAAACCACTTGCATGATTTTGCCATGAAATAGATGAAGCACTCAAGTGTTAAGTTCATCTTTGCTGCAACAAACTGGAAATTCCTTGTACAATATCTCATTTTGTTTTTTTGGTGACTAATATCTCATTTGTTTATTAAGGACTGTATTTTTCTTGGCTTATATTGAGAATTGTATTTATCATCGCATTTAGGATTAGGGTTTATCATCCAAGGGACTGATTTGATTTCTTTTAACGAACTTACCTTGTCAGCAAATCAAGCGTACACATATGCGTCAGCCACCAGGCAATTAACGGAACACGTCACCCAACGTTAGCCAGCTCAGCAGACGAATTGATGGAAGGACTAACGTGGTCATGTCCATCATCTTTCGGAGACTATTTTGATTAACTTTATTATTCGAGGAATCATATGGAGATCGAGGTATCTTTCAGGGACGATTTTATATATTAACTCGAAAAACATCATACATATTAAATTTTTGTATTATTTTTATTTGTTATTTCATCTTTTTTTTTTAAATTGTTATATTTATTTTATTTAATTATTTATCTTTTTTTAATAGAATCGTCTAGAGTACAAGACACAAAGAGAGTTTTCAAGCAAATGATAGCAAAAGTTGTTCCCACGTCAACTTTTTGTTAATCATAGTTATGTTGTATATCACTTTTTATTTTTTCATCCTTCATATCTTTGGGAACATTATAGTTTTAATTTAAATTTAACATTTTTTACATGTGTAAAAATTGGCACTGTTTAATTTAGCACTGATGAGGTAAAATAGTTGATTGATTTACATGTAACATTAGTGTTCTGCTTTTTTGTTTTCAAGTTGGAGCTGAAAGTTCAATTTGATAGGCAAAATGGTCCGTTACATATTTGATAAAATTCATTGTGGTACTTAAAAAATTGTTCTCTGATAACATACCATCACAATCATCTGCGCCTCCTTCTTACAATTTCGTCTGTGCCTTCTTCCTACAGTTTTGTCTGTGCTTTCTTCTCACGGTTCCGTCTGCACCTTCTTCTCACAATTTCGTTTACGTTTCTTTTCGGTAATTTTGTCTGCATTCTATTTCAACAGTTCCATCTGCACTCTTACCGCGCTCTACCTGCCCTCTGAAGATCACTCTTATCACACTCTATGCGCCCTCTGAAAATCACTCTTATCGCGCTCTACGCGCACTCTAAAGATCGCTGCTTGCTCTTTCTCCGTCAAGAACATCATCTCCTTCTATGTTTCTGCATCACCTTCATCTTTTCTTTTCTTATCCTTCCGAGTCCAACAGACCCAAAATTATCGCACTCTACGCGCCCTCTATTACCGCGCTCTACGTACCTTCTAAAGATCTCGCTGCTTGTTCTCTCTCCCTCAAGCACGATATCTCCTTCTATGTTTCTACATCACTATACCACACGTGTCTTCTTTAACTATTTTATTGGAACTTATTCAAATTATGGATTATTAACATCTTCTATCCACCAACTTACGGGAACATATTAAATTCTTGTATTATTTTTATTTGTTACCTTATCTTTTTCTTCTAAAAAAAATATTATACTTATTTTTTTAAGTTAATATGTTTATCTTTTTCTAACAGAATTATTTAAAAATTTTGATTTTTTTATCTCATTTTAAAATTCAAAATCAGTTTAATAATTAATATAGATAAATAGCATTATTCTCTCATATAAAATACCACAACAATATACGATAAACATTATTTATCTTTTCTTTTTCTATTCTTTCGTATGCTTTTTGCCCTTCAATGACGAAATGGAGCAATTTGACTTGTTACAAAGTGCTAACAATTCACTTGGATTGCTCTTTATACAAAGGTCATTGAAATTGATGCCCCTAATTAATTAGGATCATATTACATGAATACAAAAAATAAAAAGTAAGTTTTTAACCAATCACTTTATAAAATTACATATTTAGTATTAAAAAATTAAT
>NC_029778.3:77090550-77108915 GCF_000817695.3 Arachis duranensis | reverse complement strand
TTTATCTTGTTTAACAAAATATTCTATTCTTTTTAACATTTTTGTTATAGTAAGAACTTAATTATAAAATTTAATATAATATAAAAATTCAATTAAAAAATATATATATATAAATCTAATTAAAAATTTAATTAAATTATAAAGTTAGACACAGTAATTAAACCTAAAAAAATATTATGTCTAAAAGATTTGAGTATGCATGTTACTAACTCATATTTGATTATTTCAGTAGTAGTTAATTGCTTTGATTATGTCATAGGATATTTTTGAATTAATTATGTAGTTTAGGTAAAAAGGTGACCAATCAAATGTCCTAGTTTATTCTTAAACTTATAAGATGGCATGTATAAGAAAGAAAGCTAAACATGTGCTAAAAATAAGTTGAGATTGGTGAGAGGTCATCCCTATATATATAATTCTCTGATTGTATCTACACATCATATATATGATGAGCTTTAAAATCTCTGCTTCTATCTTTTTGTTGTGAACTGAACACACTCATCACTTGTGAAATCAAAACATACCTCTATGATCATCAACAAGTACTTAGAAAGATACTTATAAATTATGTAACATTCATAATTATACATTTGTTAATATTATTTAATTATTTAACAATAATTAAAAATGTAAAATAAGATAAGTAGTAATTAAAAAATATAAAATAAAATAATTTTAGATTGTTTTATAATTTTTATTGTTTCTCAAATATTCTTTTATAATAAATACATTTCAAGTCTTTGCTAATTATGTCTACTTGTTAGTAATTAATTTATATTTAAATATATATGTCATAATAATTGTATGTAAATAGAAAGAGTATGAAAGTGTAAATCCATAAATTCGGCATAAGAGTGCACAAAAGTAGGGTGCACATAGTTCGGCTAGTCCGAAAATTCGGTCTGGTTTTGAATATTGTAGAAATTAATTTGGTATGATTTTATTGTGTCTAAAGTCGGATAAGAGTCTCAAAAATAAATTTGATTATTATTTTAGATTGGATTTGGGTCAAGATGAACAAGAAAATTAAAAAAGATATATATTTTAAATTAATTTTAATATTATGTTTTATTAATTTATAAACTTATTGTTTTATTATTAATCATACTTGTTGAATTAGAAAATAGATCAAAGAAGCATCAAATTAGAATTTATAGACAAATTCAACTTCAAATATGAATATCAACTTTTCAATAACAAGTTTTTTCTTTATAAATAAGTGCATCATAAATAAATTTCTTTATAAATAAGTTTTTTTTTATAAATTATTATTAAAACTTTAAAGACCCGATTTTCACCTGATTTGGACTCGATATAGTTGTAACCTAAAAATATTTAGATTTCATTAGATTTAGAATCGTATTAAAATTTAAAAAATAAACCTGATGTATATTTTAATATCAAATCTAGATCAAGACAAACCCATTTCATTCAGCTCATAAACACCCTGCACACAAGGTTTTATTTTTTGACAAGGGACACTCTACTATACAGATTGGGATAGTATAGAGAGAATATAAATTTCTTTTATAGTTATTTTTTATTATTTTATTATTATTCAAAATATGAATCCTACCTTTATCAATTTCTCTCTCATCCTATTAAAGAAAATATCTGTAAACCTTATAATTCATTTTTTAGCAAAGATATGTAACCAAACACCACTAACCTTTGGACTCAAATATTAGGAGTGGATACCCCCACCACGTGTATTATGACACCACTCTTTTGTCATCTAAGGAACTTAAAGATCTTTGTTAGATTTAGATGCACAATATATATTTGTGTGTTCATCCAAGCCATATCATAAGATTTGATGTTTCCTTCATTTTTCACATTCAAGTACCATGTTTCGTTGGAACCTAACCAATATGTGTTTGAGATAATTTGCACACTCACTCTCTCTCTCTCTCAAAATTTGAAGGGTGAGATTAAAACTTTCCCCTATATACCATAAGTAGCAAACAAATTCCATAACTATAAGGAATAAAGTAGAGTATACTTTAAGGAAAGATTTTGAAATGATTTTAATGATCTTGATTTTTTTTTTTAGCATAATTTTACAGCTTGATATAAAATAAACAAATTCAACTAGGAAATTAAATATTTTCCTATCAATATCAGTCATTTAAAAAAATTACATTTTATTCTAAATTCTAGACTTTAAATTCTAAATCTTTAAATTAAACCTCCAAAACGTGAAGTTAAAAAAATAATTTTACACTAAAAAAGTAACTAATATTGTATATTAACTAATTAAAAATTAATTCTCTACTATATTTATTCAAAAGAAATTTAAGCAGTATAACAAAAAAGAAACGGTTGTACAAACTCTAAAAAATACGAATTTTTTTTTGAAATATGTTTGTCTTCATCATACTTACTAATGTTAAAGTATTCTTTTATGGAATTATTTATCACCATTATTTTTATTATATTGTTTAAGTATTAACCTTTTTGTTTTAATTCAATATCAATTCCCTAGTAGTATATGAATTAAATATACATAAGAGTTGCTGTAAGACCCTCAAGTAGAGGAATAACCAGAAAGCATAAAACACAAAAAGGATAACAGATTCTACAGACGGAACACTATAACATAAAATGACGGAATGATCTTAGAAGTGTTAGAAGTAAATAAGGATATTTTTTTGTACGTAGAGAATAATAATAAAATTTTAATTCATAATAATTTTGATGGTAATGCCAGGAGAAATTATTGTATAATTATTGTTTGGTATTTGAGTGTATATGATAGGATAAATCTATTCTATTATATAAAAATTGGATGTCTGCATTTAATGATAAAGCTGACGTGGCATGCTCTGGAGAGTATTTCTCGATATAATTATTTTAACTCATTCAATACAATTTATTACCATGACTTAATTATATCAGCTAATTGATTTGATTAGATATTTAAATATTAACATAATTTATTATAATATATATTACTTAATTAAATTTACTACATTAATTGTAATTTGTTATATTAGTTAATTAATTTATTCATTTATAAAGTCTGAAATAAAATAAATAATTTATTATTTATTCTAATTGAATTCATTAAATTTAATTATACATTATATACGAATTAATAATAATTTGTAAATCACTTTATATTATATATGTATAAACAAAATATTATATCCGTCTTAATGTGTTAATTAAATATTATATACGCACAGAAAAATAAATACAAAGATGATTTATATAATATTAATAATATTATATTAGCACTGTTTTTTTTATTTTGATATCATATAGTATTGATTATGATAATATTATTATATATTATTATATAAACTTTCTAATAGTAGTATAGAAAATTAAAAAATTATTCCTTATAGCAATCATTTTTAGTGGAATAGTGTGTCCCTTATATAGTATTTATAATTGTTGCTTAATTTAAAGTAATTGAATGTTGGTATCTTAAATTTATTTTCAATAATGACCTAAATAGATAAATCTAATTGAATTGGATGATTATATAAAATATTTTATATTATTAATATACTAAAATTAAATTTATTTTTTGGTACAGAATTTTATAGGTAAATTTTATACAAGATTAAGTTATTTTTTATTTTTTATTTGTTTTATCTATGTTACTTTATTTAATTTTAAGTAGCGTCATATTTACAATTACCGCCAGTATGATATTTTATAAAATATGAAAATCAATTTTTTTTATAATTTAAATATTAATGTTTGAATAGAAGAACTTAACAGACTCACAATGAGAGAGAGAGAGGGGAAAATTTACCTAGAGAAAAGAAACTCGCATGAGAATGGTGGTGACGGGCTCAACAACGACGATAACGGGATGAGCAGCGATGATGACATAAGCTGTGAACAGTGACGGACCTAGAAAAATTTAGTAATGGGGACAAAAATATAATAAAATTTAGGTATATATATTTTTTTGCTTCCCACGATATTCAACAAGTTAAGGACTAATCTGTCATGAATTTGAATTCCATTTAACAATCTACAATTGGCCGGCAACGAGTTGCTATACATACGAGACAGAATTCGAACCCTCAATACTTATTTAAGCAGACGACTAAGCCGATCACTTGATCAATCTAAATTAAAGTGGACGACTAAGTTGATCACTTGATCAATCTAAATTGGTTTAGATATATTCAAAATTTAAAATTAGAACTATCTAATACATATTGATAAGAACTAGAAATATACACACAATCATTATTATAATATTTAAAATAATAAAAATATAATTTCATATGCATAATATAATATTTAAAATAACAAAAAAATATTTATAAGGACCTTTTTTATTTTTAACATGATTAAATATTAATTTTTTATATATATTTTTAAACAATTATTTTACTTAATTGTCAAATCTATTTATTATAATTTTTATAGTATAAATAAATTTTTTAACCAAAATAATTACAGTATATTAATACATAGATAATATATTTTTTATCTTAAACAATTTTTAAAAAATCACTAATAATTTAAGTTGTATTTAATTAAAAAATTGTTTTAATTTAATTATTAATTAATTAACTAATATAATATAATTAACTATCACTAATTTTTGAGTGTATTTATTTATTTTTTATATTAAATCAAATTTAACAATATAATTATTATTATGTGTTAAGTTTAACAAAATATTTTTTAACATAAAGTACAAAAGAACTATTTATATTTTATTTTGAGACAAATATAATATAATAAGTGGTATATATGCATATAAGTATTAATTTTTTTAAAAAAATTTGTGAAGAAGTTGAGAAGAAGAGGATTTTAGGTGAGGATGATTGAGTTTGTTTTGCATGGCTATAGAGTATAGGCTGAAGTTATGAATCATGTGTGATGTGAGGCAAATCCTAATTCCTAAAAAGTGTTTATATGTATATAATCGGGGCGGATACACCCTAAACCCGACGATACCTGTCTTGAGCAAAATCTACCCCGACTCGGGTCAAGTTATTACCCTTTTCATTCGAGTATGGACAGGTCGGGTACCTGCGTATTCAAAAACTCCTGCCAAGTCTAACCACGTATTGATACTCCTTTTATTAAGGGTTTATCGCTAGCCAATAGATTGCTATAAACACAAGGCGAGATTCTAACTCCTAATAGTTGTTTAAGCGGACGAGTGAGATGATCACTTAACAAACTCAAATTGATTAAGATAAATACTAATTATTTTTAATATTTTAATATTAAAAATTTTGAAAATTTGATTTTAATTATAACTTTATAAAATATTTATAATAATAATTACTATATATATTATTTAATTTTTAATAAAATTTTTAATATAATTTTATGTATTATCCCGTACAAGATACGGTAACATACACTAGTAAAAATAAAAAATTAATAAAAAATACGCATTATGTATATTTTGTTGTTGTTTTTATATTTACTATTCGTATTAGAATTCCTTTTCTCTTGGGATCGAAATCTTGCTGTAACAACTATCAAACAAAATAATACTAAATGATTTGATGGCTACTAATTTAGAAGAGAATGAGACCTAAACATGTTTAGTCTTAAATCAATGTATGCTTATTAATATTCGATGGTTATGTACTTCATTTGGTTAGAGCGTTGGTTTTAGGGATCACAATGGATTTCTATAGGTGGAGGATCCCTTCCGCTCTTGTCTCATTTCTGTTTAGTAAAATGTCTTCCATCTGTATTCCATTCCTATCAGTCTCGTTTATTTTTTCATAAAAATTTTAAATTTATTTTAAAACATTAATACAACTATAATAAAATCATATACAATTTAACTAAATATATCAAATCAAATACAATTCAAACACAAATTTTACAAGTCCCCTTAGCCTACTTTGCAAAAAATCCCAACAGATATCCACAAGTGTGGGTTTTTTGTCATCTCTAGTTGGTCTTATGGGTGGAAGGTCGCGAGTGCAAGTCTCCCAGGACCAATTCCAAGATTTTAATCAATGTTTCCTTGATGATGATATTTCATTTTCAAAAGAGCACAGCTGGGAAATAATCATATAATTAATACCTCCTCACCTCACCTCATCTTTTTCTCTTATTTTCCTCTTGTTATTAATTTCTTGTTTAGACTTCTACTCTTCCAAGAGATCAAACATCTCCTTCAATGTTGTTGGCTTGTCATTGCATTATTGAGCAATTCTATCTATCTCTCTTTTCCTCTCAATTTATGTCTACTCTTGCAATGTATCATTTCTTACTACCCACCATTCATCATCCTCTTCAAGAAAACTCCTCTGTTTGCTTTTTTTTTCCTTCTCTCTGCTTGGTATGTGCCCCTTAACCATTTCATATCTTTAGCTTTTATCCTTGGCATTCAATATGATTATGATTATTTTTTGTGCCACAAACTTTAGCATGGCATTATTTTCATGTTCTAAGGGAATAGGACTCATTTTTTTTTGTTACTTGTGTGATTTAATGCTGTAAATTGTTTGAAGAGTTCTGGGTGCAACATCAAAAGAAATAAACATAGATTGCTGATTTTAATTTGGATATAAATTCCATGGTGTTAATAAGAAAAGGCATCTATTATGATGGAATTTCGACAAAATAGTTTTTTCTCATTTAAAATATGCGTTTTGTTTGTATTTTTATTTTTAATAATTTTTATTTCTAATATTATATTATTGGATAGCCTCAATTCTCAAGCTTTTACATATTGATAATTTGCATAATACTATGGAAAGGGTTAATGCATCTGATAAGGAAGAATAAGGTTAATTATAAATAAGTAAATAATCCATCACACTAATGCATGGATCTATGAAGAAATTTACTATAAGTTGTTGGATGGAATATTACTGTGCAGGTTACTTGTTAATAAACAGGAATGGGTGCAAGGAAAGGTTGTTGGATACTATTCAAACAGAAAAAGAAACCCAAAGAAGATAAATCCCAAGAAGAAAAGGTGATTTCTCCATAATTTTCTCCAAAAATACTATATGTATACAGAATATCAGTTCTTATATATTTATATATAAATACATCTGATGTTTATTTTCAATATGTATTTATTTTAAAATGTATTTTATACTAATAACTGATTTGGTAGTTGTGTATACATAGCATCTATGCACTTTTCGGAATAATTAGTTAACCAAGTTGCACTTAAATCTGTTAAATTTACTATATATATCTTAAGTAAAAATAACAACTGAGAATTGAATTTTTACAAGTTCCCTTCAATTAAAATTTTTAACTCTTGATTTCCAAGCCATTGTCAATAAAATCCAGTGAAAATGAAGTAATTTGAATATTGAAGATACATTTAAAAGCGTTTTCCTTGAATATAGGTAAACCCTACCGAAGAAAGGATAAACGAAGAATCCATGAATGGAAAGCAAAGCAGTAATGAAGAGTCAAGTAGCATGATCCCTAATGAAGGTGGTTTGATAATGGACAGAACAGTTCCTTCAAGGTTGATTGATAATATTGCTGCTACAAGGATCCAAAATGCATTTCGCTCTTTTATGGTACAGTTTTAAAATAATCTCATTACGCATAACCATTTTTAATTGACAACTATATTTTATGCAGATATCGAGTGTGTTTAGTGTACGAATGATGTTACTGGTTATAAATTAGTGAGCAATTTGTTGAGAAATCTAACATATCCAAATCCAAATATAGTAGCTTTTCAACGTATCAACTATGCAAAATTGATTTATCCATGTAAAAAAAGCATTTCATGTTGCTTATAATAGGAAAGTAAACACAAGATCTTGACAAATTGTCACAAAAATATAATTGCTAGATTTTCAAGGCTAGAAACTTGGCTGCATTTCTCCATGTTCCTAACAATTCCTTGTTGGTTTCATAGATCAAGTTTAAGTACCATGTAACAATGCACCGAATTGAATTAATATAATTTAGCATACCAATTTGAATCATGGGAGATGATACCATCAAATTACATTAGAGCATGATGAGTACACCAAATATTTCTCATAAAAGAACATTAAATGACACCCCTTCTGGCATACTATGCAGGCAAGAAGAACATTAAACCATCTAAAGGGGGCAGAGAAATTTGAAGCTTTGATTCAAGATCACCTGGCCAGAGAGCAAACAGCAACTGCATTAAGCTATATACATTCATGGAGCAGAATACAAGACGAGATTAAAGCTCGCAGAATCTGTATGATAACAGAAGCTCGTGTTAAGCAAAGGAGATTGGAAAGCCAGCTAAAACTCGAAGCTAAGATTCATCAGCTAGAGGTACACATTGTTTCAACCATCTTCTCGTAATGACTTGGTTTCTGTCTGTTTCTTGTAATGCTGTTTGGTAAAATGCATGCTAGGTGGAATGGTGCGGCGGTTCAGAAACAATGGAAGAGATAATTTCAAGGTTATATCAGAGAGAAGAAGCCGCAATTAAACGAGAGCGAGCCATGGCATATGCCTTCTCTCATCAGGTACAAACCTTGATCTACTTGCACCACATCACATACCAATTGTTATAAAGAATTCCACCACATTTCTAAAAGCATGCCTTAATTATTGCAGTGGAGGCCAAACTGTAGCCAATATTTCGGTCAGGCTTCGTATAGTCTCGGTAAGGAAAGCTGGGGTTGGAGCTGGACGGAGCGTTGGGTTGCGGCGCGTCCTTGGGAAATCCGGGTACGAGTTCATACCTCCAAGGTAAAGAAACTCAATAGCCTGCACCAAAAGTCCAAGTTAGATAAGATGGACGACAACAAGAGCAAAGGAAAAGAAAACGACACTTCGGAGTTGTCAAATAACTGTATACCTGAATAGGGTCATTTCTTTTAAGGCCTATACTATTTTTTCGGTTTGTTGTGTTTGTTTAACTACTTGGCTTGGTGAGAATCTACCATTTGGTGTGTACATTGCATTAGTAGAGATGCTACGGCTTTTGCTTCATAATGTATTGCCTAGTATTTCAAGGTTGCACTAAAAGAAGTAAAGAGTTAAATATCAATCATTTCTATTTGAAACCATAAGCACGCAACAAATTGAACCGTTAGCACATACTGATTCATAAGTTCTTGAAATGGATTGAGAAATCCTCACTCAGGGAATCAACAAGTTATAACTGAATAACAATGTATGAATTATAGTCCAAAGAAAATTTCTGAAGAACTACATGACTTGAGTATAAAGTGAAAAACCATACTAAATTCCCATATTAGTCCTTAGATTCTCTGCTTTCACCAATTTGGTATTGTGGTCCTTGAGTCATGGATCTCAGGACCAAAATGGTGGAAGTCATGGATCTGAGAACCATTATGGGAATTCAGTCGTAAAAACCATAACAATATGAGCATAGCCACACAAAATTGCGTCAAAGGGAAAACCACAATACATTTGATATATGCAACTATGCAAGATCCGCAAAACTGTTACATATTCTAGTTTTACTCGAAAACACACACAAAAAAAATGCAAAAACTGAAATTTCCAAGATAAAGTTGTTTGATACAGGTCCAATTAAAGTAAACAAGCAAAACTTTTGGAAAACATTATAAATTTTAAGAGAGAAAAAAAAAAGATATTTTGGATTGGGATAGCCCGCGTGGCCATCACGGCCCCAGCAAGCAGAGAGAGGGGCTCTGACCGCGGGCAGTCTTCATCGCAGATTTCGACACAGCGGAAGGCCGCTCCTCCGTGTCCAACTCTTCTCGGGGCAGAGCCCCCTGCAACTACCTCCAAGGGAGGAAGAAGGGTTGCTCCGCCCCCGCCCCTCGCTGCCGCATTGGAAGAAGGGAGAGTTGTTCGGAGAAGGCAGTAACTTAGCCGTGGCGGATCTGCTCAGATAAGATCAAGTAGTGTTAGGGTTTACTGGTTTAGGGTTTCTTAGTGGCCTTTATATATCATCCCCTATTTATATAGTTTTTACCGCATAATAACTTCGCTCATTAAATTTTTTTATTTTAATAAAAAATATTTGATAAATTGCAAGGTCCTTAGAAAATCGAATCGGACCGGCCGGATTAACCGAGAACTAGTTTTTTTATTAGTCCAATTAACTCAGGCAGCGTTTGGTTTGAGAGATATACACTGAGACATAAACACAGTAGTACACGATGATTGCTGTTTGGTTTGGTGAGACAGATTTTCGAAGGACACGGGAAGATACGAATAGACACGGAAACATTAAATTTGTGTACCTCCAATCTGGTGAGACACTAAGACACAACTTGTGAGATACTAATTTTTTACTCTTTTACCATTATTGAAATTTTAAAATTTGTCCTCTTATCTTTTCAAACCTTTCTTTTTTCTCTTCCTCTTTTAGATTCTATAACTAAATTTATCTTTCTATTTTCTTCAAAAAAAATTGTACATTTAATTTTTTATTTATTTAAATTTTGATTAATCTTTGATAAACTCTGAGCTTTAGTTTTTTATATTTTTCAAAAAAAAAAATATATATTTAATATTTGAATGATAATTTAAGATGATATTAGAAGAAATAAAAAATATTAAAAGAAATAAAAATTTAATGGTAATGACATATAATGTTTGGGACAATGGATGTACAATAATAATAGTAAAATCTGTGGTAGAATGAAGGGTAATTCAGTCTTTTTAAAATATGTGTGTCTTGTTCTTTACTTTTACCAAACACAATACATAGACACAAATATTTTATGTCCATGTCTTTAATGTCTATGTTTTTATGTCTATGTCTCATCATATACATCAACCAAACGGAGCCTCAAAGAACTATTTGACAAAAAATCGGTGTGAAAACCAGTCAAACTGACGGTTAATCGATAAATCGTTAGAATCGGTTCGATTTTTGGAGGCTCACCGGTTTGGATCTATACGCCTCAAAATCGCGTCATTTTGTTTTACTATAAAAAATAACACAAATCAGAAAAAGAAGATTTACCCCAACCCTTTCTAGAAAATTGATGAACTGGATCTCCAATCTATCCGAACTAATATAAAGACCGTTTAAGGTCAAGAACTAGTAAGAACCGATTAAGTCGGTGAAAATTGGTCAAAACTAGTGAAAAACTGATCTAACTGAACCGTTCAAGAAAAAATTCTAAAATTGATAAAGAAGTAGCTTGAACTTGGATCTTCTTTATACTACATGCTTCTCTTGCCACTACACTATTTTATTTCTTAGTATTTTATATGCTAATTATTAATTATATAATAAAATTGCACAATAATTTTTTAGATATTATTTTAATTTTATATTCACTTATATTTAAATTAATTATATTTTTTATTATTCATACTTATTAATATAAATGTAATTAAATATGTATAATCATGAAAAAATACTAAAATTTTATATACTTATTTAATAACAATCGAATTATAACTTGTTAATCATAATTTATTGAAACTTGATTATTTTTAAAATATTAATAAAAATATATATTTTAAATTTATAACTATTTTATATTTTTTATTTACATAAGACCGATTCTACCAGTTCAACCAATAACTTATCAATTGAACCAATAAATCAATAAACTAGTAGTCTAACCGATTCAATAATCAGTTCGGTTCCTACGACCCTTTCTCCTTAAGTCTCTCTCGCGCCTAGAAAATCCTAATACCCTTCTTAGAGCAGCCACCAGCCACTATCTCAAACTCATCACCCAATCAGTTAAGGAGGTCGTCTTTTTATCTAATTGGAAAGGTCTGCTCGGCTCTCTTCTCATCGTTCGTCTTTTCCTTGCCGTCGCACGAAGAGTTGCTGGTCCGTCGATCATCGTCTCTTCGAGCTTTTTGTGTCTCTCTTTGAGCTTGTTTCCCTGGTCGAGCTCTCTCTCATTCTCTCTATCCGAGTTCACTTCTCTTCTCCGTCACCGTCACTTCCTTCCTTCGTCGCCGCCGGTAAGCACTTTTGCTTCAATTTATTTTTGCTTGTTATGAGTTGATTCTATGATTCAATTTGTTAATAGTTCTGATTGTGTGATTCTTAGTTGCTGGGTTTTATGATTCTGAATTTGGATTTTTGGTTTAGTTTTTCTGTTTTTGGATTCTCAACTTTGGATCATGGTTCCGAAAATTGAACTGGAGTGATTGGTCGAACCGGTCAAACCGTGAACAGACAATATTAACAATTCAGTTAACCATATAAAACCACTAATTAAAAAACCATTAACGAACCGTTGAACCGGCCAAGAATCGGTTGGTCGGACTGAAACCGGAACCGGCTGGTTTAAATGAAACTATGTCGTTTTGGTTCCCTTCCGTCTTCCTTCCAAAGTCCAAACCCCTAAGTTAACAGCTTCTCTCCAAATCATAAAAGGAAGTTAAAACAGGAAACCCTAGCTTCTCCACCACCGCCGCAAGGGCTGCTGCCGTCCGTCGCGCCCAGGCACTACCATTGTCGTCTGGTCGTTCGTGCTTCTTCTTCCTTCAAGAATCGCAGCTTCTTCCTCGAGCTCGGCGCGTCAGTCCCTGGTATTCATCAGCTCCGTCGCGCGCTCAGGCACCATCGTCTTCGTCTAGTCGTCGTGCTCGAAGTCCCCAACCCACCAATTGCAGCTTCTTGCTCGAGCTTGGAGTCTTTGAGTCTACTCTTCGTTTGCTCAGCCGCAGGTTCTTCCAACCACCGTCTTCTGAGTCGTGTTTGTCGCCTGGCCTCTGTCTCCGTCGCGCTTCTGCCCCTTTGCTCAGAAGAAAAACCCTTCTCCATTCCAATTTTCTTCCTTCGAGTTCAGAGAGCAGAAGCTCAACCAAGAAAAAAACCCTAGACTTCGAAGGTCAGTTCACTGCTAACTTCTTCTGCCTTTTTTATTTGTGCCATGTTCAATGATTATTTGATTACTGATTATTTGAATGTTTTGAGTTTTAATTTTTTTATTGAATGATTATTTGATTACTAATGAGCTCTGGTTCTGCTGTGTTGCTGTTTTTGTGTGTTGTGATTTTTTATTGAATGAGCTCTGGTTCTGCTGTGTTGCTGTTTTGTGTGTTCTTTATTTTTTATTCTGTAAGTTAACTACTTGCCCTTTCTCTAGTTCATAGTATCTTGCAATTGCATCTGTTTGTAGAATGTGGGGTAGCTGACAACAACAAAGCTTCAAACCAGAATAATATAATAGTGTCTTGTAATGTGAACAATAATTCTGACTCTAAGATGGTCATAATCAAATTTTATGCACAAAAAAATGTAATGTGACACTGTAATGCATCATTTATGCTCTGTTCTGAATTTCTGATTTTTGAATAATCATTGATAAGTTGTGTTGTTGAAATTATTGATAAAAATGGCTTTGCTATGCTGCTGCTGCTGCTGTTTTCTAATTTCAGAGTCTGCTATTTTTGAATTTTTGTTGATAGATTTATTGATTTCAGGGTTTAGGTAATTATTTGTTGCTGTTTTTTAAATTTTGTTGCTGTTAAACAAATTGCTTGAACTGAATTGTGTGTTTCGAGGTCCTCTGAATCCTAGATCCCTTTCCAAATTAAAGGTTTTGACTTTGAAAAATTGCCCATTTTTAGGAACCATTTTTTGCAATGGGGCTATTCAATATCTCTCAGAGCTCCAGATACTGAAAATTCACAGTTGCTTTAGATTAGAAGAACTTATTCTAGTCACAGAGATCGGTGAGAATGTTCTTCTAAAACTGGAGGTGCTGCTGCTAGCTAACTTGCCAAGACTCAGATTTGTAACCATAGACATGACATTGAGATGGTCCTCTCTAGAGCAAGTAAATATATACAGGTGCTCTTTGTTGAAATCTTTACCATTTTGCAAGTATAAGGAAACAAACTTAAGATCCATGTGGAATGAGTTGAAGTGGAGACACAAAGCTCAATACCAAGATTCCCTTGAATGAGCTTACATTTTAGCCATATTTCTTCATGGTTCACATTACTGTTTTATGAAGAAATAAAAAGCGAGTTGTGCTTGTGGCTGTTGCATTAGGGTGTTTATTTGTAATTTATTTATTATTTTATTCTAAAACGGTTTTTTCGATTGAACCACGGTTGGACCGGTTAGACCAGTGAACCAATGAACCAGTGACTAAAGCAGTTCGATGACCGGTCCGGTTCTCAGAACCTTGCTTTGGATGCTGAGTTTTCTTGAATACTATGGATAATCGTAAATTTTCCAAGCCCTTGAAGTTGATGCTGGAAAATTTTGAATCCAAGGATAATTTTGATGATGATGCTGTTGTTGATCAACAAAGTGAGATTTTTGAGTTGTGGAACATGGTTAAGGATAGGCTTGCATTGCCATTATTGATTGATCTTTTTGACAAAGTTGGATTGGACTTTCCACCGTGTTTCATGTCCCCACAGAACTTAGATGATGATTTTGGAGAGTTTTCCTAGTGTTGTTGTGGCTAGGGTGGCTTGCTTGAGGAATAATGACCTCTGGAAGAAGTTTGAGGAGGAGTTTGGGGAAGCTGGGAGTAGAGTGAAGTTCTTTAAGGAATATTTTGCTTTACACTGGGAATCAAAGAAGAGATCAATGCAACCGGATTTTTATGCATTATTTCGGCAAGGAGAGATCTTAATCCTTTTGGAAATTTTTTATTTTGTAAGTTTTTTATGATTAAATATGGACAAGTTATTATGCGAAATTACAAAATTTTGAATTTTATTAGTTTAGAAATCATTGAATTTGGATGTTTGAAATTGTATATTTAACTAAACCAGTTTGACTACGGTTGGACCATTGAACCATTGAATCAATCACTTGACCGGTTCAGTTCTGGCAACCTTGGTTTTCTCTGTTCTGATACTGATTCTTTCTTTCACGGTGCTTTTACCTGTATGAGGAAGCATCGACGGTGTGGCGCGTGTGTTTGAAGGAATGGTGCCAACCCGAATAGCTTCTCTGTCTCGTTTTCGCCTTCATCAACACATGGGTACTCTCTTTCACTCCATTTTCAATCTTCCTCCTTTTGCTTCTTTTCATTTCCCCATATTTCACTTTACTTCTATAGTTAGTGCCACAAACCTTGATGATCATGATGATGATTGTGAGAGGAATAACAAAAGAAACGACTTCAGGAACTCCTTGATAGACAAGTGTAAGCTTGGTAAACTGAGTAATGTTGGTGAAGCTTTTGACTTGTTTCATTCTATGGCTATGATGAAGCCTTTGCCATCTGTGTTTGACTTCACTTTGTTGTTGGGTGTGATTGTGAGGATGAAGCATTACACAACTGTGATATCTTTGGTTCAATACATGTATTCTTCTTTGGGCATAAAACCTGATTGCTTTACTCTTAATATTGTGATTAATTGCCTTTGTCGAATAAAGTTGACGCCTTTCGGGTTCTCTGTTTTTGCGAGCATGCTCAAGCTTGGATTGGAGCCACCTCTGTCGACTTTCACTGCTCTCATTAAGGGCTTTGCATGCAAGGCGATGTGGCTCGGGCAGTGGGGACGCTTGAAAGTTTGAAAAGCATGGGTTATCAATTGGATGTTTACACTTATGGAGCGTTGATTAATGGATTGTGTAAGATGGGCGACACTAATGCAGCTATTGAGTGGCTACATAAGATGGAAGAAAGAGATTCTAGATCCAATGTTGTAGTTCACAGCACAATTATTGATAGTTTGTGCAAGGATGGATTGGTGTCTGAGGCTTTAAATATGTTCTCAGAAATGTGCAGCAAAGGTATTAAACCAAATATCGTCACATACAGTTGTTTGATTCAAGGTCTTTGTAGTAATTTTGGCAGATGGAAAGATGCTGCTTCCCTGCTGGATGAGATGATGAAAGTGGGGATGATGCCAGATTTGCAAACTCTAAACATTTTAGTGGATGTTTTCTGCAAAGATGGAAAAGTTATGCAGGCTAAGAGTGCAATTGGATTTATGATTCTGATGGGTGAGCGGCCAGATGCCTTTACCTATAATGCATTGATTGATAGACATTGTTTGCAAAAGGAAATGAATGAGGCCATGAAAATATTCAACTCGATGGTTACTAGGGGCTGTTTACCTGACATTGTAACTTACACATCACTTATACATGGATGGTGTATGATTAAAAACATAAATAAGGCTATGCATTTTTGAATGAAATGGTCAATGCTGGATTCGTTCCCGATGTTGTCACTTGGACCACTCTTATCGGTGGGTTTTGTCGAGTTGGTCGACCATTGGCTGCAAAAGAACTCTTTTTTAGTATGCACAAACATGGCCAGATGCCCAATCTCCAGACTTGTGCTGTTATGTTGGATGGTCTATGTAAATGCCAGCTTCTTTCCGAGGCAACATCGTTGTTTAATAGATGAAGCTGAAGACTTACTTACGAACATGGAAGAGAATGGCTGCCCGCCAAACTACTCCACTTACAATGTCTTTGTCCAAGGGTTACTAATTAAAAGAGATCCTTTAAGGTCCATGAAATACCTTCAAATAATGACAGACAAAGGCTTTTCAGTAGATGCTACCACCACAGAATTGATTATCAATTACTTATCCAATAATCAAGGAGACAGTGCATTTCGAGAATTTTTGTTCCCAAAAAGATAGTGCACTGAGTCTGGCCTTTTGATTCATCCATGTAAATAATACTAGAAAATCAATATCATTCAAGAGCTTCCAGCTGACAACTTATGCAATTATGAAGTTGATCCTTCACTTAGATCCTTTTAAAATACTCAAGAATTTGGTTTTTCGTATAACTTGTTGGGGATGTTTGTGAATATAATCATTCTTTAGCTACCCAACAATTATAGTATGAGAGTTGGGTTGTGTTTGGTTTAGCGTTAGAGAGGAGAAAAGTGTGTTTAAGTTTCTTGAATGTTGTTTTTTTGTGTTTGGTAACTTGTTCTGCTCTGAATGCGCAGTTCACTGAAGCAAGAAGTTGTAGTTTTTGTGTTCACTTAGGTAGCATTTGTTTTGAGGTACTGAGAGAGAAACTGAAAGATTGAGACTCAGTATCATGTTTGTTGGTTCAGAGACTGTTACTAAAATTTGTGTCTCTGTCTCTAAAATTTAAGTATTTCAGTATCTCAAAAAGTAGGGACACAGAGGACTAAAATTTTTAGAGATGAAGATTGAAACTTTAATAAAATTTTATACTCAAAATACTCTCATTTCAATTAATTAATTCTAATTTTATCCTTTGTACAAATTAAATTAGAGTTTCATTCTTATTTTAATTTGTCTTCTCATTTAGGGTTAGGACAGAATGTCGTACCTGTAAGAAGAGGTAGGTCCTTTCCCTTTTATAGTTCGTACTCGGGTGGGCCCCTCGTGTCAGGATCCGGCGGATCGGCTATCCGTAACTGGACCCAGGTTTAGGGGTGGCAATATGTACTCTACCGCGGGTACCCAACTTGATTCCACCCAGTCGGGTAGGGTTGCCAATCCCATCCGCAGCGGGTAAGGTAGGGTGCGGGTTGCCAATCTCTCTCTCTCTCTGGTACCTCGATTTAATATTTGTACCTGCTATATATAATTATTAATTATAGAATATTGAATTTATATATTGCATTTTTTTCTTATATTGTTATAAAGATAGTCTATAATCAATAGAATTCAAATATACTTAGTATGACTCAATGGATCACTTTTTTCGATAAGTATTTTTTATGGATTCTACTCATCCTATTCCTATTAACCGAATATAGATATGAAACAGAATAATATAAATTTGAAAAATAATAAGATTAAATAAAAAAAAACTATTCCATATTTTCAAAATAAATTTATTATTATTAAAATATTCTTTTATTCTATCTATTTCATTTCGATATCTGTTCTATAACTATTCTATAACTATATATCTATATATATACATTTTAAATAGATGTTGAATCAAAGACCTCTCACTAAATGCAAAAGATCCTTAACCACTAAAAGAAAATCATTAATTGATAATTTAATAATTTCTTTTACATAAATATTAGTTATATTTTAAATTATCATCAAGTTATATAATAATGTTGTATACCTTTTTGTAAATCGCGAGTAGGGTCGGGTACCCGTGGGTTAAGAGTGGGTAGGGTTAGGGTTGGATCCAAACCCTACTCTACCCTACCCATTGTCACCCCTAATCGCAAGTGGGTTGGGCCGGAACAAGTATATAATGCTTATTATTTGGCCAAATAATAAACTTTTTTTGGACCGATTATTGTTCACATAAATAATGAACATTATTTTCTATTATTCAAATATTATTAATGTGTACACATAACTCAGCTAAATATAAATCTCCTTTTGGATCGATTAATATTCGCATAAGTTACACACAATAAATCTTATATTCCAAAAGAGATAATTAATTAATTTTACACTAAATTAATGACACACATAATTAGAATAATCACTCATAATTCAATAATATTCAATCAATATTTTAAAATAAACTATCAATACTTATTTATAAAATAATTTTATGAGCATCATCTCAAAAAAAAAAAAAAGAGATAATG
>NC_029778.3:77089710-77090526 GCF_000817695.3 Arachis duranensis | reverse complement strand
GAGATAACGTTAACACTGACGTATCCATCATAAATGCACAACAATGTGTATAGCCAAATAATAACATGATACTATCTATGTAAATACATAGATAATAGTACGTGTGTATATATATAACGCACGCACATAATATAATATACATGTATTAAACTTAAATATTTGATGTGCACACATAGTAAAATTACATATATGTGCATTAGCAATAAACCGAATTATAGAAGAATGTTCAAAATTTATATAATTTTATTGCACAACATTCTAAATGTAAACGACGTACGCTTATATATATATCGATTCAAAAAAAATAATAAAACTAAATATTTTTTATGATTAAATTATGGATGGTTATGATATTACTTGTTGGAATAAATTATTTTATATGTCAGATAATTTATTTAAATCATAAAAAATTATATATATCACAGTGCAGAAACGTACCTTTACTCGTAGAAATTAGAAATTAGACAATTGATATTTGATAAAATTATTAGTTGATTTCTAGTAATTTTGAATTTCTGCCCTAATTATATTCACAAGAATTTTAATTTGACTACTAATTGTGCCTTAATTGTGAAAAAAAACTATTATAGGATTTATCGGTGGACAAATCCGACAGTAATTAACGTCAAAATACATAATATGGCACCAAAGTTACCGTCACAATAATCCAACGGTAATCAATAACTTAGTCTCGACAAATTCATGAAAAAATCGATAAAAAATATGCTGATAGTTAGCGTTGGATGAAATAATCCGTCGATAAATAATTTTTGATACTGTTTTTATGTTAAATTCAATTCAACAGTAAATTAAATG
>NC_029778.3:77073299-77089066 GCF_000817695.3 Arachis duranensis | reverse complement strand
TGAAAAAAAGTTTATTTGATATCTTTTGATTTTAATATATATTTAATTTAAATTAAATATAGTATGTTTTTGTTATTATTAAATGTAAATATAATAATATTAAAAGATAAAAATAATTTATTATATATAAAAATAATTTTTTTTGCCCCAGACTTGAATAATCTATTAGAAAAATTTTTATTTGTTTGAATGCAAAAATAAAATAATAAGTTGGTTATGTTGTTATTTTTGTTCTTATTGATTTTTTTAGTATTTATGTTATTTTATAATAAATTATGATTTATATTTTTTATCTGTTGTTAGGAAAGAATGGAACCATTGGACCA
This sequence comes from Arachis duranensis, assembly GCF_000817695.3. Lineage (NCBI taxonomy): Eukaryota > Viridiplantae > Streptophyta > Magnoliopsida > Fabales > Fabaceae > Arachis > Arachis duranensis. The sequence continues at coordinate 77,088,740 of NC_029778.3, read as the reverse complement.
ATCTGAACAAGTCTTATGTTTTTTTTTTTTTTTTTTATGATTCACCAAGGATCGAACTTAAAATCTTTTAAATATAGAGTTCTAATATCATATTATGATATCACCTATCTCAAAAATTTAAACGGATAAAAAGAGGCAAAATGATTTTTTTTTTTTAATCTGACTCTGAAAGTTGAGTTAAAATTATTGAGACATTTAATTTGTTTTATGTTCGAATTTTAAAAAACACAAACATTTTGAAGAAACACTACTACTTGAGCGTATATTATGGCTACAAATCCAAGAGATCTAAGCTATATAGGGAGAGAAAAAGTGAAAACACATATAAGTCAAAGTCATTCATAAATTTCTCTTATGATGACTTAATAATAATAGATGATAATTGGCATGTCTTGATTTGAAGGGTCACTGGTGTAATGGCTACACCTCAATGAATGGCAGCCCTGTCTATGTAAGGGCAACTAAGCGATAGTGCTAATTCCCCTATATATGGATATGGGTAAGTGATATGCATTAGCAATCATGTCAATGTAACTTAGATATATATAAAATATCTAAAAAAAAATTGAATAAGATTGAGATATTCAAAAATTGACGATCTACTTCATCATGTTACTTATTTATTCCAAAATGCTGAACAACTTGATGATTTATGGTTAAGGGTTTGCATATGATTGATAATTCTTATATATATTTGAAATTAATGCGCCCAACACTTAATCGTATTATTATATTCTTTTGAAAAAAGACAAACTGAAATTGAAAATCGGATGATAGTAGTGGCTTTATAGTTTGTATAGGGCCCTCAATGCAACACGAGCGCTTATCCCTTACTCTGAGTTCTCAAGCACTGAACTTATTGTACAGCATTAAAGTCAGAACCTTTCACAAATAAAAGTCAGCATTGGTCAAATAATTATATAATGCGAGTTTATGCAAAATAAAAAAGCGTTCTCAAACTCGTGCGTTTACTTGAAAATTCGTACGAGTTACGAATTTATGAATTTAGATAGTAGAATAAATTGACTTAAACATAAATTTAATTTTGAGTAAAAGTTAAATTCATACAAACTCACGAGTCTATGACTGAATTAGCGAGTTTATGATATCTTTTTTGTTCAAAAACGACACCATTTTCTTCTAGGATTACAATTATACCACCAAAAAACACTCAAACTCACCCTTCTCTTACTTTGGGTAATTTCTCTAGAGTCTCACACTCTTATTGTTCTGTGTTTCCCTTGGTATCTGTCGCACTGCTGTTATTCACCTGCTTCGCCTACCTTTGTTCTACTTCGTGCCGTCGTCTTTGGGTTTTACCTTTGTTGTTCTCTGGTTTGCTTTTCTTCACACCTCTACCGTCCGCAACTCAGTCGTGTTGCCACCATCGCCAGTTCGCCTTCTTCCCTTACGGACTCCTACCTTTGCTCTGGTTCACATCGTCGTCAACTTTCTGACTCTTTGGCTTCTGCACGATGTCTCTGGCTCTTTGTTGTCGCCTCTGTTTTGTGCTGCTACTGCCGTCATTCTCTGTTGCAGCTTCTGTTTTGTGCTGCTACTGTCGTCATTCTCCATCGCAGCTGGTTGCCAGGTTGTTGTTTTCCTCACTTGTGTCGTTGTATTCAGGTAATTTTATTGCTTGAACCTTTTCCAGATTAGAACTTAGTCATTTAGATTTTACAAATTACAATGTTAACTGGTTTGTTGGGATGTGCCAAAGTTGCTTTACCTATCAAGTAGTTAGGAATTTCTCTAGGTGCAAATCCTCGATTGGTGAATACCTAAAAATCGATCATAGACAAGGTGGAAGATAACCTTAGCTTATGGAAAGCGAAGTCTCTCAGCAAAGCTGGTAAGCTGGTTCTCATAAACTCTGTTCTTAATAGCTTGCCGGTTTACTACTTAAACTTGTATAAGATACCAAAGGCAGTTGCAGAAAAGATAATTGGGTTACAAAACAGATTTTTGTGGAGTAAAGAAGATGGGAATAACGGTATACCACATGTGAAATGGGAGATAGTGCAAGCTCTGAAGAAGCTAGGTGGTTTGGGGGTGGGGGATGCATTGATCAGAAATGCGTCGCTTTTGTTCAAGTGGTGGTGGCACTTTTTAAAGGATGATTGCCCGTTGTGGAAGAAGATTGTATGCTCTTGTAATCATTTGAACCCAACTGTAATGTTGTCAAAACAGCCATTACTGTCAAGAGGTGACCCGTGGAAAGATATCTGCTAGCTTAATATTGAAGAGCAACAGGTAAAAGATATGATGATCAGTGGTTTGTCTATGGAGGGAGAAAATGGCAGAAGTATTCGATTTTGAGAGGATGATTGGTTACAAAGTGGCTCTTTGAAAGATAGTTTTTCGAGACTCTTCTCTATTCCAAATCAACAAGGATCTGTCATAGGGACTGTGGGTTCTGAGATAGGTTAGAGTGGGTATGAAACTTTCAGTGGAGGAGAGAATTATTTCAATGGGAGTTAGAGTTTCTCAATCAACTTCATGACCGGTTACAGCTAGTAAGATTATCGTCTAGTAGAGAGGATACAGTTATATGGAAATTTGACAGAACAAGTATTTTTTCTACTAATTCATTTGTGCAGGTGTTGTAGAAAGAGACTCTCTCAGAGGATATCACAAGCTACAGCTTCACTAGTACCATATGGAGAGGATTGGTCCCTCCAAGAGTTAAACTATTTGTATTGTTTGTCTTAGTAGGCAGGGTCAACATTAAAGAGAGACTGAGTAGGCTAGAAATTATTCATCATAGTGATAATATTTGTGTTTTGTGTAAAAAAGAAATAGAATTTGTGCATCGTTTATTTCTTGGCTGTGAGTTTACATGGTAGATGTGGCACGCTTGGTTGACGTGTGCTGATAGAGTTTCGGCTATTCTGGGAACTGTCAAAGAGTTATTTGAAAGTTGGATTGGAGTGTCTAGTCATAACTTTGAGCAAAAGAAGTATCTAATAGTGTTCTTTGTGATTATTTGGAACATTTGGTTGGAACGGAATAGTAGAGTATTCCAGAGCTCAGAGACAAATGTTGATGGAATCAAGAATAGGTCGTTTTTGAGTTACAGGAAATGGTGTGGTGTTAATCCGTTTAGTTGTTGATAGCAATGTCGAAGATGACAATGGATTATACCCAATTTTACTGTGTTTATTATCTTGTGTTCATAGTTGTGTTTTTTTTTTTTTCGTTTCTACCTACTCCACTTTAATGTGTTGAGATTTCTTTGTTAAAAAAATACTTATAATTTTGATTTTATAATTTATAGAATTATAATTAATGGTTATACACTTATTGGTAATTTGATTATTTGATATTGTTGACTTAAAATAAAAATACAAAATGTCTGATAATATTAGTTCACAGACAAGGTCATCAATTCCTAATCTTCCTCCAATTTCTAGGAGAAAAAATACAAGTAAAAATAGAAGTGATATAGAATTGATGTCCAAGGGAAAAGTTAAAAAGTGAAGGATTTGAATTATATGTGTTCTATGTTTGTTGTACTAATTGCATAAGCATAATTATAAAGGATTTGAATGTGTATTTTAAATTTTAAAGTATAATAATGTGTGTTATACTATTTTAGTTTATTATGTATATATTAAAAAAATTCATAATAAATTTGCACGAATCTACTAATTAACTCATAAGTCGAGTCACGAATTTATTTAGACTCGCAAATTTGACAACCTTAATAAAATTATAGAAATTAATTAGGAATTGAATACACAATTAACAATTAACTAGTTTTCCTTGTCCAATTCAAAATTATAGTATTTTGTTTGACTCTTTTGTAGATATTGATAAAATTCTTTTTATTTTTAATATACTTATATCTTTTCTTCTTAAATTAATAGTATAATGTGCATATCTAACCTGTGTCATCTCAAATGATACTACAAAAATCACACGGTTCACGACGGTTTTAAACCGCCACCAGAAATAGATCTACAAAAGTCATAAAGAAAAAACCTGTGCATATTCACTTGAAACTTCACTAATGCACGCACCGACCTGGATGCCCCTTTTTTTCCTTCTTTGTTACATGTCGATAATAACTAAAGAAAGAAATAAAGAAGATTAAATTAAATTAAATTAAACTAAACTTACCAATTATATATAGTAGTATTTCTATAACTGTTTCTTCATCTTTGCTTCTTTCAATAAAATATTTATATTTGAATTGGTAATGAATATAAATATTTTTTCACAAAGATATTATTTTTTTATTTTTAAAATATTTTTTTGGCAGTCAAAATTTTAAATGAGATCAAAGCTTCACTCTGCATCCTCTCCTCCCTAGTTTGGCACTAGCTGTAAGTTACTTTTTGAACTGTGTGTAGCTTGGGATCGGATTATGGAATCCATCATGGGAGAACATGACGATTCGTCACTGGCATCTTTATTTGTTCACCGACGCCTTTGTGGAAGAAACGGTCAGGAGTAGTGGAAGTGAAAGGAAGGGTCCATGTTAAAGGAACTTCTTCAACATGATGGAGGAGTAAGGGAAGGAGATAATAAAGGAACTGAGGATGAAGATGAAGATAAAGATTGAATGAGGTTAGAGTTGAATTAAGTTAGCAAAGATAATTTAGAAAATTTTAATAGTTTTTTAGGATTTGGGTAGTTTTATATATAAAAAAACCCATCATTCATGAGTATAAGATTACACTATAAGAAAGGCTCTGAATATTGTCGGATTTAGCGGCAGACATTAGCGACGATTTTATCGGTGAATTTATCGGGGATTTCAGTGTCGAATTCGTTAGGACAAAGCATTACCAGCGGAATTTCAATTCCGATAGTAAATTCGCTGGTAATAAATGGCAGGAAGATGAGAAAGATAGGCACAAAATTTAGCGTCGGATTTTTCTGACGATGAACACGTTTAGTGGAATGCTGCATTTTGGTGACCCACAACGCATTATTGTTGGATTTATCTGCCAGTAAATTCGATGGTAATCGTACTCTAAATTCGAACCACAAACCCTCTTTCTTTTTACTTCGAATTTCTCTCTCTCTAACCTCTTGACTCCCAGTCTTTCTCTCTCATCTCTCCTCTCCGTCAACATCTCACCGTCAGCCCGTTCCTCTCCGACAACCTCCTCCGACGACACCCTCTCACTGTTCTGCTACCGTTGTTGCTGCAAATGCTTCTACCGCCACTTCTACTCTTCTTCTTCTGCTACTCTTCTCGGCATCGACGTGAGGGGCAAGGTCAAAAGCTCCTGCTCAGTCGGTCTCTTCTCCTGTTAAAGCTCATTTCAGGTAATGCTTCTGAACTTTTAAAATAAGATTAAAGTCTGAGCTTACTTGTTATTATAAAATAGGATTTGTGTTAATTATTGTTGATTTGTGTTAATTATTGTTGATTTGTGTTGATTATTCAGGTTGCTTAGTGAAGTTTTCATTATATATTTTTATTATTGTTGATTTAATTTGTTCTTAATTTAGAATTAGTTAGAGAATTTATAAAAATTAGTTCAACATGCTATTATGTTTCTTGAATTTAAATTTGAATTTGTTTGGACTAGATTGATTGATATTTTGCTGAATTTCTGCAATGTGCTACTGATGGTTGTATCATTGATGCTGATTTGTGTGAATTGATGTTGAAGGAATACTTAGTTGTGCTATTTCTTATTGTTTAATGCTTTTGCACGCCAAGTGCTTGATTATATGCTTCTATGTTTAATTTGTGTTTTAGTTAATAATTAGTATTATATATCCTCGAGTTAAATTTAATTTTTAGTTTTAGCTAGAGGATTTAAGTTGTTAAGATAGGTTAGATTTAAAGTCTTAGGTTGTACTCATTTACTATGACAATGTAAGTGCATTATTTTTAGGATTATTGTAATTCATATGTATAGTTCCTGAAGAAATCATGTATTATAAGGCAACAATTAACTATCATTTTTTAAATCTTGGTAAAATTTAACTTAATTTCTTATATTTTCAAATAAATGTATAATGATTAACGTGACATATAGTGACATTTGTTGATATTTAAATATCAATATATATGATGCCCTTATAAATGTATACAATAGTATATACAAGTTAATATATTGTGCTAGAAATGTTGTGAATTTAATTGAGTTTTGACTGGTGTTGTAGATTGAGGTTGGTTAGATTTGTGGGAAGCGCAAAGATGAATAATTAGTGTTAATTGGTATTCTCTTTATATACATGAGGACAGGTAGCAGAGGTGTCACGAGTCGGTCTCGTGGTCGTGATAGAGGGAGAGTTTCCACCGGTACCCTAGGGACTTCTCAATCCTCGCCCTCTATCCTGACTACCTTGTCGACCCCTGTGATGTCACAGGCGGCTCCACCGGACCAGCAGTTCATCATGGTTCTGAACCCTATCTATATCACTCGTTCTGCTATGCCCCTCTACCCCCTACAACTCCAGCGACATATATCGCGGTGGGTGATTTCTCTAATGCGTCCCAGCCAGATGCCTCTCCACCACTGTCATACGAATGAAGATTTGGCCTGATGGCATTCAGGCATGATTATTGTTTTAATGCCTTTTATCCGCAATCTATTTTGGATTTGTTAAGTTTTATTTGTTTACTAATCTTAAGTTTTTCATTGATAGGTTTGCACCAAACAACAATGCATGTACATAGGAAATCTCCAATGTGATTAAGTCCATGTACGAACATCTATGGCCGAGCTACACAAAGATCCCTGCTGAGACCAGAGAGCGATGTTTCAAAAGTGGGCGATAAGAACCCAATGTTGTTAAATTAACTGTATTTTAACTGTATTTTATTTGGACTAACTAATGTTGTTGAATTACTTTGTGTAGTAGAACTTTATATGGGATAGGAAATATGATATCTTTATCAGAAAAATCTATGACCACCGGATAGCTAGGCGACTTTAGTAGATGATGCAGGACATTCGTCGGGGGTGCGAACACCTCATGATTTGGCTCCGTCCAGATATTAAGAAGGAACTGGACATCTATTTTAGTACTGATGAGGGGTTCAAGCATCGCCGTCTAACAAACAGAACTAACAAGGTTTGCCGAGGTCGTCAAAGTATACCGGTGGGTTGGCGACTTTCATGAAGATGAAGAGCAGGCTAGTATGTAGTTTGCTAATCTTTGTTAATTATTACTTGAATTAATTGTTACTTGATTTATTTTATTAGTTAGTTTCAATATGTGTAGTCTAAGTCGTTAGAGCGTGAGGCGACATTGGCAGAGACCTTTAAGTATACTCATACATTGAAGGCCAACAATGAGAGATTTGCTGATGAGTGATCCAGCAATCTCAGCCTAGTGGGGACGACCCCAGCTCCGATGCTTTAATCGTTGATCCTGATAGGGTTTGGCGTGAGACCGTCTCTAAGCCCTACAAGAATTGCATCTACAGGTTGGGGTTGTTCTTCGCCAGCGACCTCCGCACCTCCACATTGGCAGTTCATTCTACCTCTGCCTCTGCCACTAGTCCTGCCGATCCCAAAGAAGTTGCTGATTTGAGAGACGAGGTGCAGAAGCTCATACAGGAGCTTCACCAACAAGCTCAGTAGTTTGAAGAGAGGTACAACGAGTTTCTTGCACGCGTGGAAGACACCGTTGCCATCAAGTCGAAGCTGACAGAGAAGCTGGAGCGGCTAGAGCGCTTGCGAGATAATATGGCAGTGTACGAGCAGATGCGTGCTGGAGGCAATGGTGCTACTAGTAGGGAACCAACATCAGCACCTAGTCCGCCACCTCAGCAGGGGAAAAACGACAACGATGACAACGATTATCGGGATCCGTAGAGTTTAGGGATTTAATTTATATTATATCTATTTCATTGTATTTTACTTCTTTGACTTTTTATTATATTTAGACCTTTGATATTTAATAAAATCATTAGTCGATTTCTGGTATTTTGAATTTATGTACTAATCTTGTAAAAAAAATTAATTTGACTACTAATTGTGCACTAATTGTGAAAAAAGAAAAAAAAAGTTGCATACCGTTGAATTTACTGGCGTAATAATCGGACGGTAAATGGGCGCCAGAAAACATATCATGGTGCCAAAATTACCGTCGAAAAAATTTGATGGTAATCAACTGCTTATTTTCGTTGTATTAATTGCAAAATATGATGCAAAATCCTCCAGTAATTAACGTCAGACGACATAATCTGCAGATAAACATTTTTTGGCACCGTTTATACCATCAAATTCATTCCGAAAGTACTCAACGCCTTTCTTGTAGTGTTAGTCCTTTTTTTTTATGGATAGATTTATCAACATTTTAAACACTCATGGTAAAAATGATATTTATCCTTTTCAAATTCATCAACATTAAAATATATATCAAACTTTTCAACAATCTTCCTCTCAGTATAAAGTAAGAGACAATTGATAAAAAATTTATTTTTTTTTTCTATCTTGTTTTTAATGATTTTTTTATAATGTTCATAATTAAAATTTGAAAAGAATCTCACAATTGTAGTCATTGAAATAATGAGAGACAATACCAAACAAATTAAATAATTAATTAAAAGATATAATACATATTTTCATATTTCCATTCATCGTTGGCATAACTCATTCTTAAAAATAATGCATTCAATATATATAATTGGTTTTTTTGTTGCAACACTTGACAAATCTTGACTAACTTCCAATATATTCTTGTTAAATATAAAACAAAAATAAATTCAAAAAATAGTATTAGAAATAGTACTAATATCCCCGTGGATCCAGAAATTACTTTTTTTTTAAGTACTTCACAAATAACGTCAAACATACATAGCAAAATACATACAAAATTTAAATTAAATGATAACCCTATCTAGCTAGTGTCTCTGCCAGCTCTATGCAAAGTACATATCTGGTTAAGCCTCTCAATTTCATCATTAGCAATTAAGTTTGTAACATGAGTTTCTTGAACAACTCACATGACCCTTAATTGAACAACTAATGTAAGTTTAGAAAAAATTGAGGAACACAACAAATTTCTTTAGCTGTTAAAACAAGTATTAACTGCACTCTATGAGTAAATTAAACAACAAATACAATAGGCACAAACAATCCAATTTGTTCACAAATCAATATCACAAGCATTTTTTTATTTCTTTCTAACTTTATAAATAATTATGTAAAATTTAGAATTATCAATTTCTTTTCGAATAACTGCTCATATTTTTTAAGCAAAAATATACCATATATTTTTTGAACACTAAAAGAGGTATATTGAGCATTTTCTTAAACATTTTTAAGGACGAAATTGACATAAGCTAAAGGGTTAACCAATGACTTTCTTGAACAACATGAATAACGGATCTTAAAATTGACCCAGTTCAAATAAAATACACTACACTCCAAATTACTTACCTAAATCTTAATATTAGAATAACCATTTGCATACCTAGTAAATTGAATATCCGATATATCTATTGTTTACATTGTTTAATATTTTCATAGTTTATCTATATTTTTTTAAGCTAAAAACTCAATTAATTCGAAAAAATTTTCTCTATTCAAAGTTTAAATACTTCATCAAATGTAAACCATCAAATGGATGTCTTCATCAGTAAACTGATATTTTCAATAGTTTGCTTTTTAAGACTTTGTCTTTATGTTATGACTAGATTGAGCTATTAAATCATTATAATATTTCACACATGTGGGGAGTTAAGAACAAAGCTTTCATGAGATAGAAATGCACACTTATCTCCACTATTATTAGCTTCTTCCATCTTGTAGACCTAACTATGAAAATGTACTTTTTCATTATTGCAAGCGCCATCATATTTGCTAAATAAGAAACAAGGCAAACCATAACCACTACAAAATGAGTAATTTTATCCAAAACGGTGCAATTTCTTATATAAGTGCTTTTTAAAAAAAAAAAATTTACGATCGTCTAGAACCATGGCAATTTAATGTGCTATAAAATTATATAATTTAATTCGAATGCATTGTTTATGTAAGTAATTTTATACATACATGAAATCATATAATTTTATATTAATAAAAATAATTATTTTTTATATTAATTTTGTGATTTTAAAAAAATAAATGTAATTAAATAATTGAGTACTGTCACTGCAGTAAAATTGAGTTCAAAATAATAAAATTGTCTATATATGCATAATCAATTTCACTTGCTAGGATAAGTCTTAGTTTTTTTTTTTTTAAATTAGGAATGAGATTCGAATTCGTGACCTCTAAATAAGTATGAAGAGATTATGTCATTTGAGTTTTAATTCATTGACTAGGATAAATCTTAGTTGGTTATTATTACTATTATTTCTCCACTCTTCCACTTGTATTAAAGATAAGATTGTCATTTGATTTGATGCGATTACATTCTTATTTTTATTGGTTTTCTTTTCAGTTATACAATACTTAAATGCACTTTTTGATGATGGATCTTTCTATTTTGCATTTCATTTTCCCCGTTATTTTCTTTTCATCAACTAATATATGGATGCATGCATTCATTATATTATTGATGTTGCATCATCTATCATCTTCTAATTACCTACCTTGGCACCATTAGTTGTTCTGCAAGAATATATAATAAAAATAATTTTAGGTATTTCTGAAATATCAGTATTTTAATAGTTATTATTATTGATTTTTTTTTTAAATTAGGAAACTCCGCTTATGTTACATTTGCGATACATAGCCGGTCCCAAGCCCGGATAAAGGAGGAGGGTTGTGTTAGGTCTTCGGCAACCAACATAAAAATATAGCCGAACCCCCATGCATGAATCAAAGACATTATTGCGCTAAAGTTAGGTCGTTGTCCGGAAGCAATGCGCCGTATGGCTCGAGTACGGTGTCAAAGCAAGAGCCGCTGCATCGGTGCCCGGATGTAGTGTTAAATGAGCAAGGGTTCTCGCGTTTTCATGAACGGACGAGGGTAAATAAGCTAGTTCACAAAGTAAAAGGTAAAGGTCGAAGCGACAGAAGGTTGAGATTTGGGACATGGAACATAGGCACTCTAACAGGAAAGTTCATGGAGGTGGTGGACACCATGACAAGGAGGAAGATTAACATTATGTGCCTACAAGAAACGAAATGGGTTGGTGCAAAGGCTAGGGAGTTGGATACTTCTGGTTTCAAACTTTGGTATACAGGAAAGGTGAAGAATAGGAATGGGGTTGGAATAATTGTGGATAAGCAGTGGAAGAAGGACGTAGTGAATGTCAAGAGGGTGGGAGATCGGATCATCTTTATCAAACTTGTGGTGGAGGGAGGTGCTTTCCATGTGATTAGCGCCTATGCACCGCAAGTGGGTTCGGACGAACAACACAAGATATGGTTTTGGGAGGATCTAGAGAGTTTGGTTCAAGGCATACCTTTGAGAGATAAGATTTTTTTAGGAGGAGATTTAAATGGCCATGTTGGGAGAGAAGTAACTGGATATGGGAGTATTCACGGAGGCCATGGTTTCGGGGTGATCAATGCCAAGGGTAAAACTATTTTGGACTTTTCCTCAACCTTTGATCTTCTCATCGCAAATACATGTTTTAAAAAGAGAGACGAACATCTTATAACCTATAAGAGTGGCATGACAAGCTCTCAAATCGACTTTTTCTTGCTGAGGAGAGTCGACCGGAAATTTTGCATTAACTGTAAAATTATCCCGGGAGAGAGTTTGACAACACAACATAGGGTGCTCGTCATGGATTTTCGCGTTGAGCAAAAGTTGAGGAAAAGACATCATACGAAGAATCCAAGGACGAGGTGGTGGCGGATGAAAGGTAAGGAACAAAGAAGCTTCCTAAGACGGATAGGAGAAGAGGCAAAGTGGGATGGGAATGGAAGCGCGGAAGAGATGTGGAGGGAGATGGCAGAAGTTATTAGAAGAATAGCAAAAGAAAGTTTTGGTGAATCTAAAGGAATAGGACCAAGAGACAAGGAGTCCTGGTGGTGGAATGCGAGTATACAAGAAAAGATAAAAATAAAAAGGGAATGCTTTAAAGAGTGGTCTTTATGCCGCAATGCAGATAACTGGAAAGGGAATAATGCGGCTAAGAAAGAGACAAAAGTGGCTGTAACTGAAGCAAAAACAAGAGCATATGAGGGTCTCTACCAGTCTTTGGGCACGAAAGAAGGAGAAAAAGGTATATATAGAATTGCAAAGAGCCGGGAAAGAAGAACGAGAGATTTGGATCAGGTTAAGTGCATAAAGGATAAGGATGGAGAGGTGTTGGCTCAAGAGGAGAAGATTAATGAAAGGTGGAAGAGCTACTTCTACGAGTTATTTAATGAGGGACAGAAGACTCTTCCGAGCCTTGGTCGATTATGCACAAGGGAAGAAGATCAAAACTTTGACTATTATCGAAGGATTTGAGACTTCGAGGTAAAAGAGGCTCTAAAGCAGATGAAAAATGGTAGGGCAGTAAGACCTAATAATATCCCGATTGAGGTTTGGAAGGGTCTTGGAGAAAAAGGCATCAACTGGTTAACCAAGCTTTTTAATGAGATTTTAAGGTCAAAGAAGATGCCTGATGAGTGGAGAAAGAGCACCTTGGTACCTATCTACAAGAATAAGGGGGATATACAAAGTTGCGGAAATTATAGAGGGATTAAGCTTATGAGTCATACTATGAAGTTATGGGAAAGGGTGATAGAACGGAGGTTGAGAAAAGAGACACAAGTAGCAGAGAACCAATTCAGATTTATGCCAGGCAGATCTACCACTGAAGCGATATACCTATTAAGAAGGATGATGGAGAGGTATCGTAGTAATAAAAGGGATCTACACATGGTGTTTATTGATTTAGAAAAAGCGTATGATAGGGTACCAAGGGAGGTCTTATGGAAGGTTTTAGAAAAGAGGAGAGTAAGGATCGCATATATTCGGGCAATTAAAGACATGTATGATGGGGCCACAACTAGTGTGAAGACTCAAGATGGTGTGACGGAGGAATTCCCTATTGGTATAGGATTACACCAGGGATCATCCTTAAGTCCATACCTTTTCACATTAGTCTTAGAAGTACTCACAGAGCACATCTAAGAGCCTGTGCCATGGTGCATGCTTTTTGCCGATGACATCGTCCTTATGGGAGAGTCAAGGGAAGACCTAAATAAGAAGTTGGAGTTATGGAGAGAAGCTTTAGAAGTGTATGGTCTGCGCATAAGCCGTAGCAAGACGGAATATATGGAATGTAAGTTCAGTCTGAGAAGGGAAAACCCCAATATAGAGGTGAAGATTGGAGAAAACATCCTAAAAAAAGTTAAAAGTTTTAAGTATCTTGGGTGCATCATACAGGATAATGGAGAGATTGAACAGGATATAAATCATAGGATCCAAGCAGGTTGGTCAAAATGGCGGAGTGCATCTGGTTTTATATGCGACAAAAAAGTGCCTTTAAAACTTAAAGGTAAATTCTATCGCACCGCTATAAGACCGGCTATGCTGTATGGTACGGAGTGTTGGGCGGCTAAAGGGGAGCACGAACATAAGCTGAGTGTGGCAGAGATGAAGATGTTGAGATGGATGAGTGGTCATACGCGATTGGATAAAATAAGGAATGAAGATATAAGGGAGAGAGTTGGAGTAGCACACATTGTGGAAAAGATGGTTGAATCGCGTCTCAGGTGGTTTGGATATGTGAGAAGAAGACCGATAGAACACTTAGTCAGGAGGGTGGATGAAATGGAAGATGGACAAAGGGCGAAAGGCAGATGAAGACCTAAGAAGACCATCCATGAGATGGTCAAACGAGATCTACATGTAAACGGTCTCTCTGTAGACATGATATATGACAGAGCACAATGGCGTCGTTTGATTCATGTAGCTGACCCCACTTAGTGGGACAAGGCTTTATTGTTGTTGTTGTTGTTATTTTTTAAATTAGGAGTGAGATTTAAATTTGTGATCGATTGTTAGTTTTATTAATTATAAAAAATATATAATATATATTAATTAAAATTAACAATTCAAACTATTAGATCAGAACACTAATATTTTAAAACTTTAATCATATGTATAATCTTTTTTCACTCACATTTTTATGATATCCTTTTTTATTGTTTCATTCTCAAAAGAGTTGGCAATGCTTTTAAAATATATGATGCAACATGGAACGAAATATATATGATTAGTGATTCTCAATGCAATTATTTCTCAACATCACGAATCTCCATTCAATCTCGTGAAGCTCCAACTGATGAATAAATTGAAGCCATGCTTGGACTTATTTTTTTCAATCGGTGGTTATAGACTCGATTCCGAAGAGGAGAAAAAGCACACCATGCTTATAAGTCAACAAAAAACAATTGACAAAAAAAATCATAAAAAATCATTAAAAATAAACACGATAGACAACAAACTCACATAAGAATAAACACCCAATCTCAATATTTTTTTTTCGATAAATCAAACATCCTCAATTCCAACGGTAAGACAAAGGGCCTGTGTCGTTGCTAATGCTCACTTGATCAGATTCTTCATAGCTTTGTCCATTCATTAGATTCTGCAGATATGATGACATATAATGTATGCGACCACTATTTTGATACTAATTTTTATCATATTTGATTTTAGGTATAGCAAAAACACTACTGAAGTTAGCTTGCGGAGCTTGTGAGTATAATGCTGAAAGATTACCATGTATTCATAACACATAGCGAAAGAAAAGAAAGTAATCCTAAAGATCGATTTTGTGCTTAAACTTTATTTGAATAATATATAGATTAGATCTGTTCTGGCAAGGATACTCTTCTCCGAGGTATAGCACGGCTTTGCTCTTTTCGTCACTACAACGTCTCGGCCCTAAAGTGTAGCACCCTTGCGAACTTGAACCCGAGCGTGGTACTTGCAAAAAGGACTCTGATGCTCAAGTCAGTGGGAGATTACTTGATAAAAGTAAGCGAATAATCAACGTGGTGTTTCAGTGGGTTGTTGTTGAATGATCTGTCTTGTATTGTCGGCCCTCAACTTGATTTATAGTTCGTGTGAAGTTGACTTATTCTTCGGTTGGTGCCGAGATCTTCATGGCCGATGTCAGTGCGAGATATTTGGGGGAGAGGTTTAGTGGGATAAGATTTTGTTACATTGACTTGCTGATTTTACGTTTTAGCAAGTTGAGCTTCAAACTATGTTTTATACCTCGGTCATGGGTAGGTATGTCAGCCCCCAAGCTCAATGAGTATTGACGTTCCTCAAGCTTGAGCTATAATTTGAAGAGGCAATAGTAAAATTAAAAATAAAAAAATTAAAATTTAAAAGTGTACCTTGTGAGCTGTGTTTGTAATAAATGAATTATGTAACCTCTTTGATTGGTTTTGGGCCTTGAGATCCCTCGGGGAATTGAACAGTTAAGCTTTTAATTATCCACTAAGTTAGTGGGTTGCGACTTATCTTTATTACCGTTTTTTCTTTTGGAAAAGATATGAAGATTTACCCAAATTTCTTGTTGGTTAAGTATTTTTTTTCTTTGTCTTTGTCGTT
>NC_029778.3:77066669-77073281 GCF_000817695.3 Arachis duranensis | reverse complement strand
GAGGAAAAGAGAGAGAAAAGAAAAAAGAAAAAGTGGTTGAAGTGAAAAATGAGAACCCCTATCATTGGGTGCACGTTGATATGAAAACTCATTCTTCTTCTTATTGTGACAAGGAATCGCTTTGTGAGGTTAGAGCTTTGAAGCTGGTTAGGGATGGCGCGAATGTTGGTGTTGAGTTACTTCCCTGCGATAGTGACCAGAGGGTTTGTGAGAAGAGGGGTGATTGGGGTTACTTCTATATGTATACCCTGTGTTTTACTAAGCTTTACTTTCAGTTTCCTTTTACTAACTTTCAGTGCAAGGTTTTGACCCAGCTTAACTGCGCTCCTTCGCAGTTGCATCCCAATTCTTGGGTATTTCTTCGAGCATTTGAGTGTTGAATGGATTTTTTGAATTTTTCTATTTCGCTGAACATCTTTTTTTCGTTATTTCAGTCTAAGCGGGTTCGGAAGGGTCTTTGGGTGTTCTTTAGTAGCTTTCCTGGTCATTCCCTCTTCTTGATGTACAAATATTCTTTTATAAATTTCAATCAATGTTTGTTAGGGTTCGATCTTTGGAGACTGAATACCCGTTTTATTTAGACAACGAGTTGATAAAGAGGTTTCCACTATATTGGTGTCTGAAAACGTTGCAAATATTGGAGTCCGTAGAGAGGAGTGAGGAGAAAAATATGTTTTTGGATTATGTAATAGAATGTTTTGCTGAGGGTGAGTGTCTATCTATTTCGGAGTTGTTGAGATTTAATAAAGAAAATGACAGGGAAGGGATGGAGGTGTATATAGGTAATGTATGTGGTTTTTAGGTTTTCATACGTATTGATTTGGTTACTGATGTATGTAAGATTTTTGTTGTTTCGTAGGTGGACGCGTGCCGAATTTGAACATGTCTTGTCTTCAATCTTTTTTGAAGAGGAAGGGTGAAAAGGGTGTTGGCAGTTCGGGCATTGTGAAGGAAGTAAGTGGGGATGCCACATTCTCTACTGCTCAGGTTCCTCCTTCTCCTAAAAGGAGGAAAATGGATTTTGAGAAGTCCCTTGAAGTTTTGTCTGAGGGGGATTATGATGCCGGAAGTAAGCCAGTTTTTGAGAGGCAAAGGAGACTGCATGGATTCATTGATGGTGTGAATCCTCAGTCCGTTTGGAGTGACAAGTTTTCTTTTTTTGAGCTTGCTGATCGGGTGTCCTAGTACTCCGGAGATATGAGCTTGACCCGTCATACTGGTGTGGAAGCGATGGGGAAATTTGTTCAGGTTGAAATGCTTTTGTATTGTTTACTTTTGTTTGGTTATTATTAGTCTCGTGTCCGCATTTTTGTGATCGTCGTTTGATTTCTGTTTGTAGATCGTTGCATCTCGTTTACTGTGTGTTGGTCAGGCCACCAAGCTCTTGGGTGCAGAACAGCAAGTAGCTACTGATAAAGTTGTCGGCCTTGAGCATTCTGTTAAAGAACAAGAGAATGTGATCATAGATGCTACTTCTAAGATGAAGGAAAAAGCGGAGGAGATTTCTCAGCTCCAAGATCAGATCCATTTGTTGCAAAGCCAAATGAAAGATAGTGATAAAGTCAAGGGCGAGTTGAATGCTCACATTCATGAACTCAAAAATAAGGGGTTGGAAATGTTTGCTGCTAGTTTCGATCGTGCTGTCAGTCAAGTGCTTGTTTTTTCTCCCAACTTTGACGTCGGAAGGCTTAATGTGACGAAGATCGTGATTGATGGACAACTTGTACAGGATGAGGCGGGTGATGGTCATGCTGAGAATGTTCCTCCCCCCTCTTGAAAAAGTTAATATTTGTAATTTGAAATACATGACTTGCTTTGTTTTGGTATGGTAGTTTGGATGCCGATCTTCGAATCGGTTTAGTTGTATTTGGAATACTTTATCCGATGTATGGTGTCGGCTATGACTGTTATGAATATTTTAAGATGTCTATTGCATATATACGGATGTTGTCTCCAACTTTTGATTTGTTGGTTTGCATTACTGACTAGTAAAGTATAGTTTGTTGCAATGATCGGAGAGAGAAAAAGAATTAGATTTATTTGTATATAAAAAGGACCTTTTAGCTTTTAAAAGGTGTGGGGTGGTCGGTCTCGTTAAAACCTGTCTGAGTAAAACCCTCGATAGGGATAAAACCTCGTGATCAGGAAAAAGAGTACCTGACCACTCCACTTTTACAAGAAGAGATTAACTATAATAGATATTTAGAGATGAGTTGTTCCAAGTGTTGGGGAGGGCTGCCCCTTCCAATGTTTCGAGATAATATGCCCCTTTTCCAATGACTTTAGAAATTCGGAAGAGGCCTTCCCAATTAGCAGCTAATTTTCCATGTCCTGGGGGTTTCCGGATTTCTTCTATTTGTCTCAGTACCAAGTTTCCTTCTTTTAGAGTTCTTGGCGTACTTTCTTGTTATACTGCTTTTGCGTTGCTAGTTGTATGGATCTTTGTCTAAGCTCGGTCAGACATCGGACTTTGCCTATTGTATCAAGCTCAACTGATCTGGCTTCCCTGTTGATGTTTTCGTCAAAGTAGTCGGTTCGAACTGACCCCGGACCGACTTCAATAGGGATCATGTAGTCTGAGCTGTATACTAATCGGAACGGGCTTTCTTTTGTTATGGATTGTGGAGTCATGTTATAACTCCACAAAATTTCTGGTATGAGTTCGGCCCAGCGTTCCTTAGAATCTGTTAGCTATTTCTTTAAGGCTTGCAAAATAACTTTGTGGGTGCTCGACAAAGGAAAAATGGTGTTTGACATGAAGATTAGATAAAAACGAAGCTATTTTCTTATCAGTAAATTGTCGACCATTATCAGAAACAATTTCCATGGGCAAGCCATATCTACATATAATAAATTTTCAAATGAATGTTTGTACCTTATCTGAGGTTATTTTTGCGAGTGGTTCTGCTTCTATCCACTTTGTGAAGTAGTCAATTGCCACTAATAAAAATTTTACCTGTCCTAGTGCTATTGGGAATGGGCCGAGTATATCCATCCCCCATTTATGAAAATGCCAACTAATGTCTGAGGTATGCAATAGTTTGGCCGGGCTATGAATGAGTGGCATGCATTTCTGCCAGGCGTCGCACCTTTTCACCTTGTTTTTGTAGTCTTCTCGTAACGTTGGCCAGTAGTATCCTGCTCTTAGAATTTTTGTGGCTAAGCTCCTGCTTCTAGTGTGGTGTCCACAAATACCATCATGGACTTCGGCAATGGCATTTGCTGCATCTTCTTGGCCGAGGCATTTTAGTAATGGCCTAGAGATTCCCCGTTTGTGTAGGTCGGTTCCCATCATGGTGTAATGGCTCGCTTTATGTCTGAATGACCTCGGATTTTCCTCCTCTGGTATTGCTCCAGCTCTTAAATAGCGAATGAATGGGCTTTGCCAGTCTTCTTCCTGTGATATACTTAAAACAGATTTGATATCTAAACTTAGTTCTGTTAGCGTGAGATGATATAATTTATCTAATGAATCGGTTACCCTGTATGTAGCTAATTTGGATAAAATATCGGCTCTACAATTTTGTTCTCTAGGTACATGTGATATTTCAAAATTTTAAAAAAGTTGTATCATATTTTTTGCCGAAGTTAGATACTTTTCTAGGAGTTGATCTCATACCTGAAAATGACCGATTACATGTTGTACTACGAGGAGAAAATCACAATATACCTTTAGATTTTTTACTTCTATTTCTTTTGCCAACCAGAGGCCTGCTAAGAGCGCTTCATATTCGGCTTGGTTATTGGTTGCTTGAAATAGAAATTTGATTAACTGCTCGGCTTGGACTCTAGTGTCGTCCTTTAGTAGGATCCTTGCTCCACATCCACTTTCATTTGATGCACCGTCTACATACAGTTCCCATATCTTGTCTGGTTCTTCGAGGTCGGGAAATTCTAATATGAAGTCGCACTACAAGAAAATAAGCTTTCTGCCACACTTTAAAAATGTGCCAAAAAGTGCAAAAAAGCGTGCCAATAGCTTTTCGCCACACTTTTTGAGCTATTGGCACGCTTTTGAAAGGGTCACATCCGCCAACGTGCCGGTTGCTCTATCGCCACGCTTTTGTGAATCTATCGGCACGCTTTTTTTGTTGGCACGCTTTCATCTCTTGCCATGCTTAAAAAGCGTGGCCATAAGTCTTAACCTATAGGTACGCTTAAAAAGCGTATCGAAAAGTGCACATATCGCCACACTTTTAAAACATCTCAGAACATATGCTTTGGGTATTCTTTAAAAGCGTGCCGATAGGGGAAGATATGGATACACTTTTCAAACGTACCAATAGGGTAAACATATGGCTATGCTCCAAAAGCGTGGCTATTTATAAATACGAAAAGATACGGCTATGCTTAGAAAACGTGCCAATAGATGAGGATATAGGTACGCTTTTAAAGCGTGCCGGTTGCCAAGTTATGGCCACGCTTATTAAGCGTGCTTGTTGAACCCAAAATTAAGATATAGCCACCTTTTTTAAGCGTGTCCATAAGTTTGGTCAGAATTTTTTTTCATTAATCTTCCTAATATTTCGTGCAAAATTCATATATAATTTTAAAATCATAGACCAAAATAAAATTATATATATTGAACTAATCCAACAAATATAAACTTTCCCATAAAAAAATATATACATATAAAACTTGTCACCACAAAAGTAGGCTTTGATGACAAAGTACCAAAAAGTAAAGTCATAAGAAGTAAATAAGAATTGCAATTCCAACAAGTGTCACATATCTACTTCTTTTATATACTTAGTTGGTATTGGATTCGAAGGTCCGAGAAGGTTTGGATTATTAAATGATCTCATAACAAAACATGTTTTTTTAAGTTTTTTTAATAACTGCTAAATAGTTCTTTTTTAATTTTAATTACAAATTAAACCTATATATTTTATTTAATTATAAAAACTATTTTTTATTTTATAAATTATTATTTTATCATTCATCTATTATGTTTATTAACAATCAAAATAAAAAAGAATAACGAATTAGATATTTCATTGATCGTAATAATTTTTTTGGCCATTCCAATTGATTAAAAGTTTATATTTGATCCGTGATGTTTGTCCAGGGGCTGTGAAATCGTGTTTATTTGAAAATCAATGAATTGAATTATCAAAACAATCGATTGAATTTCAAATTTCCATAACTCAATCGATTAGACTACAGATTATCACAAAATAATCGATTAAAAATTGTATGACAGTATGATTTTCGCAAAAATCAATCGATTGAACGTTAATTAAAATGTTAGTTTTTTAAAATTCAATCGATTTCTTATGTTGGTGCCATAGGAGGCTAAGGAAGAGAACAAGGAGCACGACGATGGCGTAGTTCATCTGGAAGTAAGCCATGTTAGTGTGCACGCACGAGAGCGCGTCTGAGAATCCAGATGGGAGATCGAAGGAGTGGAGGTTGAACATGAGCTTCCATGGGCGGCGCGTGCCTAGACCTTCCTTGATCCGCTGCTTGGCGCGTGAGAGGAACTCTAGATTTGAGGAGGGAGAAGAGGAGGTTGGGATGGTTCCGTACGTCGTCATCGATCTCTAAGTTTCGAAGTGGAGAAGACGACGAATCATTAATAGGAATGCCAATTTTTATTAATTATTTATTTATTTATATTATAAGCTCCAATTTTTATTTATTAATTCAATTGATTGGATAGTATAAGCAATAGAATGAATTTTAAAAAATTCACATTTCAGTCATCGTCCAATCGATTGGGTAATATGAACAATCGATTGTTTTGTGATAATTTGTAGTCCAATCGATTGAGTTATGGAAAACCTGAAATTCAATCGATTGTTTTGATAATCCAATCGATTGATTTTCAAATAAACACGATTTCACAGCCTGGACGAATGTCACGGATCAAATATAAACTTTTAATCAATTGGAATGGCCAAAAAGTTTATTATGATCAATGGAAGATCTAATTCGTTATTGTTTTTTATTTTGATTGTTAATAAACATAACGGAAAAGCTCTGCATACAAGCCATTAGGGCTTGTATGCTTTACAAGTTTATTAAACAATAAATTTAAAATACGCGCTCCTCCACGTACGTTGATTACACGCGCTATATAATATCCCGCGTATATCTAACTTCCAAATTTAAAATATTTGTTTCCTTCTTCGTTTTCGTTATTTTGAGATTTGGTTGTTCTTCTTCTCGCGCGTCTTCCCTCATTCTTCTCCATCGATCTTTTCCTCTTCTTTTCTCACTGGTATGTTCTTCGTTTACGTTATCTTTTTCTCTCTCTGCAACTCGAGCTTCGTTTTCTCTTTTGATTTGTTGTTTTCTGAAATCAAAGTTTGAACTCGTTTTGAAGATAATGGATCCTTCAAGCTCAGATTGTGTGCTGAATCCAGACGATGTGGATTATGAATTTGAATCTAACGAAGTTCCTGAGGTTTGATTTACAGTAATTTGTATAGCATTGTGTAGTTTAAAAATTGCTGAACATTGTTTAATTACCTGGAATTTATAGCAGACGCTCGGGTGTAGATCAATTCTTCTTTGGGTGTATTTTAGCTATAAGTGTGGGTGTATATACACTTTACTGGTTTTTTGTTATTTTTAATTGAGTTGTTGTTGTTCAGGTGTATTATATCA
>NC_029778.3:77064610-77065267 GCF_000817695.3 Arachis duranensis | reverse complement strand
GCTTATTCAGTTCGTCAAACAATACGATAATTACCTCGGAAGCAAGGAGTAAGCAGAGAGAGAATCAGATGCTGCAGATTTTCATACGGTCATACCGTGTGCAACCAAATCCTCCATCGAAGCTCAGTTTCAAGATGCGTACACTCACGCAAAGTTTAGGGAAGTCCAAGCCCAATTCAGAGGAAAGGCGAATTGCATCACCAGATTAAAGAATTCCGCTCTGGGCTATTCAGTATACGAAGTCGGAGAACAAGTTTCCAGCTCAATATTCGACAAGTTCGCAGTTACCTACAACTCAGTTGCAGCCGAGGTAAAATGCTAATGCTTATTATTCGAGTCGAGAGGGATACTGTGCCGTCACGCACTAAGCGTGTTAAGCTTCGAACAAGTAAGCCAAGTGTCCCCTAGATACATACTGGAACGATGGAGCAAGAAGGTAAAGAGGCAACACACATACATCAAGAGCAGCCACGACGAGCCACTAATGGAGCCAAGAAGCAAGAGGTTCGACCAATTGGTTTTTCATTCGCAAAATATTTGCGAATTTGCCTCCGAATCGGAGGAGCTGACTGCAATTCTGCACCGTGCGTACGATAACGTCATGGCCGAGATGGAAGCATTAAAAGCCAAAAGGAAGGGGACATCTTCTTTATCCCA
>NC_029778.3:77061493-77064052 GCF_000817695.3 Arachis duranensis | reverse complement strand
ATTTGATGTTTTTCTTCATATTTTAGTACATGTAATTCATACATTTTGAATATAGCACAGACAGTTGGGTGTATATTTTATTTAATCTCGGGTGTATTATTACACTTGCGTTGGGTGTAACAGTTTATAATTTACGTTTATATATGCCTTGATTTTTTGCTTCATATTTTACCACCTGTAATACAGCTTTTGAATACAGCACAGACAGTTTAACAGCATATATAGTTTAACTATGGAAAAAAATTTCATTGAATAAAAGTTGTTTATAAATGGCAATTTTTTACAGCATTTGTTCAATTTACAAACTAGCTAGCAGTTGGATTACTCAATTTCTATATCAGTAGA
Organism: Arachis duranensis; assembly: GCF_000817695.3. NCBI lineage: Eukaryota > Viridiplantae > Streptophyta > Magnoliopsida > Fabales > Fabaceae > Arachis > Arachis duranensis. Next base: position 77,063,707 of record NC_029778.3, on the reverse strand, counting down.
ATTTATCTGACAAAACGGACTCAATAATACGAATGATGGCTTCGATAGTCTTATTGCATTACTCGCTCTAATTGCTTGATCTCTCTCTTTATTCATTTCACTGAATAGTATCCGCGAAGCATACTCCACTCTATAGTGGTCCACCTCCTCCTACAATTAAAAAGTATGTTATGTTTAAACAGAAATATTAATTCAGTAAAGTAATACAGAGTTATATAGTTCTAAATACAGTTACCTGTGGCCAATTATCCCATTCATACTTCCCATTTTTAATGTTTTCCGACTCGATTAACTCGAGCCACTTCATAACGTAGATAGCGCAGTCATAGCTGAAAACGAAGAAAATAAATTACAAATCTCATTTAGGAAAGTTTAATGTTCAGATTCACAAATTTATACGTTGATTTTTGGCCTGATATATTAACGTATGATGCTTTAATTTCCTTCTCCTTCTCGTCTTTCTTCAGAGGTTTCCCGCCGGCATATGCTCTCAATCTTGAAAATACATATCCCTTAAATACCAAAACAAATCAGTAATACACCCGAATGAATGGACAAGATACACCCAATTGAATATGGAATATACACCCAACTCAACCTTCAAAATAGACCTATCTATTAAAGTAAAGAAGACAGAGGCAACTTACAGTGAATTTATTAATGTCCTTTCTCTCATCGCTTGGAGCTTTTTTGTGTAGCGGGTCAAGTATTTGACATTTCCGCTTTCTTGTATTTATCAGCCATAACCACCAATGCCCCGAGTGGCAAATAGGAGCAAAAATCTGAAGGATTGCCACATTTCAATAGTGTGTTATTTTATTTGGCATATAAGTAAATAAGCGTACTAACAAATTTACGAAACAAAAACTTACATATGGATGCGAACTTAATTTTTTTCTATCTATGAAGTGAATAAAACTCGGGTAGGCTTCCACCCTGAATTCTTTTTTCGTTTTCGGGGATATGAATTCCCCCCTTGGGTGATCCGAAAGTGCCATGCTCTGCAAGAATTGCGATACAAGAAATGAAATACTGAAAATACACAACTTACACCCAATCTAAGCTAAAAAATACACCCAAATCAATGCATAAAATACACCCAAAGTTCGTAGAAGTAACACTTACCACAATATCTGGGGGGAGACAGTATATTTGTGCATGAAACCTCTTTTCTTTTTTCTGGTTTAGGATGAGGCAGATGGCAAATACAATCTAGAAATCAATTTTAAATTAATAAACATTGCAGTTGACTTTGGTGTAAAAACATTAATGTTAGTCTAAAATTACTTGAGATTCTATGTCACTTTTTTCCTGGAGGGATGCAAGGTGCGTTCTCATCAAAATGTATTCTCCTTGGCCAATCAGAGTGCATATCTCCTCATACTCGTCAGTATCGCCTTTTGCATCTTCCTTCAGTCTCGTCCCCCAGATGTAGCACTTTTGTTTCAGATCATCCGGAATTTGATTTATTCCCCCAGGAGTTTCAACCTTTGCAGAACTTTCTCCCCCAGTCTCCCTCTGAATTTGTGGACTTTCGTCTTTTTCCTTTGACGCACTGCTTACTAATTTTTGGACCAGACTGTCTAATTGTTCTAGCATAGTTGCAGTTTCTGGAGATTTTTCCCTTTCTGTCTCCTGCGTTGACGCCCCCTCCTGGCTTGAATCTGTCAATCCGAGGCTGAATGATGGCATCCCCGGATCTGTTTTAGGAACATAGCTTGCTGTCCTTGCCATCATCAACAGGGTAGCATCGTCCTCTGCGTCTGGATGACTGCGTCATTATGTATAAGAATAAGAGTAAGAATAAGAATATACAGATGATAAGCAAAGATTGATTTTAGTCTAATGAACTTACATTTTTGTTGGAGCTGGGGGAAGCTTGGGTGTTGTTTCTTGAAGTTGTTTGGGGGTTTTAGGAGTGCTGCACAGTTACACAAAATTAATCAGGAAGAATATACACCCAAACTGTTAGCAAATATACACCCAAATCCTAAATAAATATACACCCAATACTATTTTCTTACGTTTCTCTAGCCCCTTCAATCTGTAGCATAGGGGTTGGTTCGAAATCTGCGTCAGTGGTTGTTTGTTGGGATGCCGGCACAAAAAACTGGATCGGGACTCTAAACAAGAATAAAAATGAAAGGTTAACAACGTATTTGAAAATAATAAAGTTATAAGGTTGAAATATTCTTGGAAAACTCACATTGCAAG
>NC_029778.3:77052259-77059468 GCF_000817695.3 Arachis duranensis | reverse complement strand
AGTGGTGGGATGTGCATCAACCCACCGAATCCGAGATCCCTCACAATCGCCTTCTTCTCCTCAGTCATGTTTCTGAACTTATCATTCAGGAGATGTGTGGCACATTTGAGGTCTTTAGTTTGGTTTCTTGCTGCCATTTTCTCTGAAACTAAAAATACACCCAAAGATATCAGTAATATACACCCATATATATATGACTCAGATACACCCATTGATAACAATTAAGATACACCCATTGATAACAGTAAGATACACCCATATATATGAGTTAGATACACCCAAAGATATCAACAAGATACACCCATTGATTACAGTGAGATACACCCATAGATATTATTCAGATACATCCATATAGATATCAGTCAGATATCACTCAACCATGCTTCAATATCAAGCCACATTACAAGGTTAAGCAGTTTACACCCCCGAATCTACGGAATAAACCCCCAAAAATCAACAAAAATAGCAGGAGAACTTAGAATAACAACGTAGAACGACGTAGAACTTAGAAGAACGACGTATAACTTAGAACAGTGTAACAAAGAAGCAAGAGTAATAGTAAACCCTAGAAGAATGACGTAGAAGAAAAGTAAAATATACAGTATTTTAATGGACTTACGTTGAGTATTGTTGGTTTGTTTTTTCTTCAGATTCTTCACAGAGAGTTTGATGGTGTTTTGATGCAGTTTTCGAAATACGATTTCTATATTTTGAACCTTGATTTTCGCTCGAAAATGGGAGGGTTTCGTTGTTTTGAAAGCGCCTTGAGAAATGGAAGAAGTGGAAGAAGTGGAAGAGTCTGCCATACGTAACCGTTCGAATGTTGAGCGCGTGATTTTGACGCGCCATGTTATCTCTCTTCATGCGCGTGATTTCTGTTTGGGCTGGGCCAACTTGTATGCTTGTAGGCTTGTTTGTGTAGCAGGCCCGTAAACATAATAGATGAATGATAAAATAATAATTTATAAAATAAAAAGTAATTTTTATAATTAAATAAAATATATGGGATTAATTTGTAATTAAAATTAAAAAAGGACTATTTAACAATTATTAAAAAAACTTAAAAAACATGTTTTGTTATGGGACTATTTAATAGTCCAAACGTTTTGGGACCATCGAATCCTTAGTCTACTTAGTTACAAAATATTAAATTTCATGAGTAGTGTGACCATTCATTATGAGCTCCATTATTTTTATCACTGCCCTGTAGAATTTTAAATAATCTTATGTTAGTGTATGTTATAAAAACGACTTCAATTAAGACCAACAAATTCAATTCCAAATTCAAATTAATTAAACATAAAATTGGCAAGACAACTTTAATTAGGTCCCGCAATATTGCATATTCAGTCATTAAAACAAAAAACACATATCAAACACAAAAAAAATAATCCCTATATAAGGACACAACCATATATGCTCCCCTTGGCACTTTTTTATCTAACACCATTGATAACATACTTATATTCTAATTCAACAGATACTTTATTTGAATAGAAACTAAGAAAAATAGAAAGTCAGCTCCTGCCATAAATTGAATTGAACACATACACTTATTTCATTCTATTTATCTACGGAAATTGAAAGAAAAACTCATGCGAAGCAGCAAATTAAACAATCAACAGTACATATTCAGCAAATTATGGGGTTGAACTTACTACATTTCTATCTCATGTACCTACATCATTATGGTTTGATTCCATCTAATCCACTTCATGGTTTCAGTCACCCCTTAAGTCCAATTGAGTTTCTTTTATCACCTCTTCAAAATTTTTGTCGTCCAATATGCATTTAGTTGAGTTTAAAAATTCACTGTTGTTTATAAATTTCATTTCTTGAATGTCCAGGAATTTTTTCCCTCCATCACGAGTGTCCACTTCACAAGACGAGAGAAGTTGTACGTCATTGATTTCGTCCTTCTTTATCACCTTATTTTTTTGGAATACTAATTTTACCATAAATTTAGTTTTTGGTGCTAATGTATTTCATAAGTACTTCTTTTAACAAAAATTTTAAAAAGTTCAATTATTCTGTTGGTATAATTTTGCAAAATTTTTAATTAGTATTTTATATTTTTTTTAATTAAATTTTTGCATTAAATTTTTTTTAATTAAGTCTCTTTTAGTAGTAATTGGTTTAATTATATAGAAACCTAACTAAAAAAATTAGTGCAAGAACTCAAATAAAAAAATGTATGAATTCAATTAAAAAAATTAGTATAAAAATTTAACTAAAAAAATATAAAAATCTAATTAAAAATTTTACAAAACTATAAACACTAATATATTAATTAAACCATTTTAAAACTGTCACCATTTATATCTAGTTGAACAATATCATAGATCAGAGACAGTCACTTCGGGTCAACAACCGCTTTGACAGAGCTATAATTTGCTTGGACTCAAATTAGATTTGATTTATAATCTTTTAGCTTGGAGTGGATAACAAAGATAAAACAAAGACAACTCAGTTTTTTTTAACCTCTTTGTATACATGTGCATAGGGTTGGCATTTTACGTTTGTGGAACATGTGCATAGGCTTGGAATTATATATATTATTATGTAGGGAATGTCACATGCCCCCTGCCTAGCCCTGTTCATATTATTGAGACAACTACAATTCAAAATCTTATAAGGCCTTGGTTGATTGCCGTTAATATTTGGTGAATTTTGTGGTTTTTTTACTGCAGTGTAAATTGTTCAATTTACTTTTAAAAATATAAAATAAAATATTTAAAATAAAAATAAAATATTTAAAATTTATTAAATATTATATATTTATTTTTTTAATAAGTTAGGTATAATATGATAGACACAGTAATATTTACCTTAATATTTATTAGGTAACACTTCATTTGATTATAGTACTTTTAAGAAATGAGGAGTGCAGTGTTACACAGTCAGTATATTTTGTGATTTATATTCATTAATTAATTATTAGTGTTTTTAATGATATGAGATTATATTTAATGGTGTGAGATTACTCACTTTTTTTATTGGTTAAGTGATGACGAAATTTTAATAAAAGTGTTGGTCTCTTAGATTTTCTCTTAAAAAATACCAATGTATAAATCATTTAGATTGTGTTTGTTTATAAAGACATAACATGACAGAAACATAAAATCGTGTTTGACAGAGGAGATATGAACAGAGATAATGTATCTAGAGACACTAAATTAGTATATTTTGTGTTCATTCTAATAGGAAAGACACAGAGACACTAATAAGGGACACAATTTATTTTTTATTTTTTCTTTCATTATTCTTATTAATTTTGCATAATTATATTTTTTATTATTATATTTTTCATCTCAAATTTTTTTAGTGAAAAAAGAGAATAAATTAGATTTTTATAATTTGTTTTAATTTATCACCAAACAAAAAATATAAGAACACAAAATTTTGTGTTTTTGTCCTTTATATCTTATTTTTAATGCTTTATTTTATCCAATTCTAAAAAATAATGCAGCCTTAGAAAATTACCGCAAAAATCATCAATTCATCATTGCATTGACACTTGGCGGTAGGATAGCTTCTCAAAAGGGTGAAAATTTTTTTCTAAAATAAAAAAGTTAGTGAAATAAGAAAACTATTATCATTAAATGATTATGTGAGTTTTGTTATCTTATTCAAAAAATTTATTTTCTTATTTTATCAATATATTCTCGCTAAATGTAAAATAAAGATAAATTCAACAAACATAATAACATCACAAACGGCACTGATACCAAGACGAGTGAAAATATGATCTTTTTCGTATTATTTTCAAGCACTTCATAAATGTCTTTTAGGTTTAATTTAAATCATTTTTACCTTAATGTTTAAAATGAGTTTTTATTCTAATCCTACATTTTAACTATGTCTATTAATATAATTTAAAATTGTTCTCAATTTAAAAATTTATAATCATTTTCACCTGTAATATTTGATTTATATTTCAAATTTATCCTAATCGATCAAACTATCATTAATAGAATGAACTAACAGATAGGTAGAATTGAAAAGTATTACAAATTTTAAGAATATAATTTATACAAATTAAATATTAAAGATATTTTAAAAAAAAAGAAAAACATATATATATTTTGCTTTTAGCAAGACATGTTTGTGAGTTAGTATGTGAGTTTTTGTTGGCAATGAGAAAAGATGTAAGTACTGTTTAGTTGGTTTTTTTTCAGTGATATGGACTATATAGCTATATAAAAAGGATGTTATTTTTCACAATAAAATAATAGAAATTAAAGAATGTATGAAACAATCTTTTTCATATGTCACAGAATAGTATTATAAATGACTCATATTATTGATGACAATGTCAAAAATAACATAAGAATTGTACCACTGTTATGTTTTATTTATCTATGTAATGCTCCATATGTGTATTGAGTTCTTTCTTTCTAAAAAGGGTTTTTGTTGACAATGAATATCCTCGAGCATATTCTGTGCACAATTTTAATATGCAAGTATTTTCCGAAAAAAAAAAGGGTTTAAAACATAATTATGAATTTCCCCTATAAAAGCCTAATACTGTAATACACAAACATTAAGAGGCGCTAGAATCTTTGTCCTATTCTTTTCTGTTGAGGGTGATCTTCGCATATCCATGTAAATGAAGTAATATGCAGTTCCTAATTTGTCTTACATTGCCGAGGAATAATTAATATGCCTTATAAAGAGAATGTTAATAATGTGCTTTGAAAGTCACCCAAAAAAAATAATGTGCTTTAATTTGAAAAAAATATGAAATGCAGTGTTTTTTTATTTAAATTCTAAATTTTAAATTTGAATTATTATATAAAATATAATAAATAAATAATTAAAATTTATTTAATTAATGATAAATACAATATTCTTTCCTTAATAAAAACGTTTAACGATAAGAAAATTTTAGTATTTATATTCATGCTTTAATAATAAATACAATATTCATGCTTTATTATAAAATAATTTTAGAGTTAGCAACTTTTAGTATTTTTGCTAGGTAGACAACGAAAATTATGAATAATGCAAATAATCTTTGCTCAATTCAATCAAGTGATTTGATTGGGAGACAAACTCTTGAGCAACATCTCTGACCACATTCAGCAGAGTGGATTTCTTCCCAGTGGAGATGGAAGTACCCTCAGTGGAAGGAGCAGTAGAATCCTCAGGGATAAAGTCCTCATCTTCATCATCTAGGACGACTCTTTCAGATCTAGTGGGTTCTTTGTTCTGTTTCACTGAACCACCTCCCTTTAGATATGAATGTCTATTTTCATATTTCTCATTGGTCAAGTCAACACCAAAATACTCAAAAATACAAGTTAGAAACATGCCATAAAGAAGAGCTTTGTCCTTTTCACTTCTAACAGAATCAAACATGTATCTAACCATCAAATATGCAAATGAAATTTCAGTTTTGGTGAGAATGGCATATAAAACAAGAGTGTCAGTGTATGATATGAACCACTTTGAGGAAGTATAATGTGGTTGACCATTCAGTGCAACTGAGCACGTTCATATCCTAGGACTTTCTGTGTGGGTGTAATGCCATCTATTAAGGAGACATGTTCACAAATACTAGCCAGGGCATCATTGTAAGAAACACCAACTCCTTCATCCCACTTAACTGACGTGTATGCACAAGGCCCAACATCAGTATACTTCAAAGCTTCACTGATGGTCTCATTGTTTAAAATGATATCTCGGCCCTTGACATACGAATGAGCAGTGCCTTCATGATAAGTCATGTTTGCATAAAACTCTTTGACCAACAAGGGATAAACAGGTTTTTTGATGTCAAAAAGGTGATTCCAGTCCAGAAAAATTAAGTTGTCAACAAAAGGAAAACCTTTTCTTTTCAAAGATGGCAGATCAGCAAGAAATGAAGAGCATAGGGTGCGATACTGGATGACTCCCTCATAAAAATCATTATTTATGGCAGATTTGAATCTATAGGGGATTATAGCTTGAATGAGAGGTCAAAAAATGAGCTTTGTGATCAAATGGTCCAATTTCTGGTTCTTTAACATTTTTGAGAGGGACTCGAGTGTTACCTCGTTGAGAGCGCATTGGAACCGACCTGGATTTGGGTTGTGTTTGTTCGGGAATTGGTTCCTCAGTCGCCGGACGTTTGGCTTTGGAGGAGCTAGGCTTTGCTGAACTCGGTTTTGAGGAGCTAGGCTTGGAAGGTGTGGCCTTTGGTGGTGGCGTCGACTTGGCAGAGGCAGGAAACCTTGGAGTGTTTTTGGTCCGAGCCATGGGGTCACAGCGAGGAGGAGAGGTAGGAGGAGAAGGAGAAGGGGTAAGGTCCGGTCTTGAGAGCGAGTGGAAGGCTTTGTGGGTAGCTTGTAAATCTTCTCACGATGAGCCCTTTTTGCAATAGTTTTCTTCCTTATTTGGTTAGTTTCAATCTTTTGAGGGAAGAGAACCAGTAAAGTGAGTGGGAAGAAACTGAAGAGTGTGTGGAGAAGTTATGGAGGGAAGAGAGAGAGTATTGAAAACCGTACCCAAAAAGTGTATTTCTAAAACCATGCAACTGCATCACCATTTGAAAAGACTTGAAAAGACATGACCTCATAAAAGAAAAGATTTTATTTGATTTTTAAATTAAAACAAGAAATTAATTTTAAATTTTGAAAGGCAATCAGAATTAAATTGAAATCCCTTTTGGACCAAAGTCAAAAATTAAGTTAGCAAAAAAAAACTTTTCGGGCCACAAAAACAAAAATTTTGAAGAAAACTTAAACACACAATTAAAAAAAATAAGTAAGCAAGAATGTAACATTCATATTGGGCCCAGATGTGGTTTGAATTAATGAATAATTGCTCTTCTGATTTAACAAATTGAATGCTAATATCCCCTTTTTGAACATGTTCTCTTATAGAATGAAATTTCACTTCAATATGTTTAGTCCTAGAGTGTAAAACTGGATTTTTAGAAATATTAATGGCACTCATATTATCACACATTAAGGGAATATTTTCAGCATTTAATTTGTAATCAGCAAGCTGTGTTTTTAACCATAAAAGCTGAGAACAACAAGAAGAAGCAGCTATATACTCAGCCTCTGCAGTGGATAAGGTCACTGTTGGTTGCTTCTTACTTGACCACACATTTAAGGACTTTCCAAGGAAGCAGCATAAACCAGAAGTGATCCTTCTATCAACTCTATCACCAGTAAAATCTGCATCACAATAACCAACTGCAGAAAAATCATTAATCTTAGG
>NC_029778.3:77048742-77052090 GCF_000817695.3 Arachis duranensis | reverse complement strand
GAACCGATCATCCCTCTATACCTAGTCTCATCAACATCTTTCTCAGTTTCTCCCTTATCTAATTTAGAACTAGGATGCATGCAAGTTCCCATGGGTTTGGCATTTTCCATACCAAATTTCTTAACTAATTCCTTGGCATACTTTTCTTGATGAATGAAAATACCATTTTCAGTTTGTTTAATTTGCAGTCCAAGAAAAAAATTAGGTTCACCCATCATACTCATGTCAAATTCGCTTGTCATGAGTTTTCCAAATTCAGAACAAAGGGATTCATTGGCTGATCCAAAAATAATGTCATCAACATATATTTGGAATAGAATAAAGTAATCATTAGAGTTCTTGATGAATAGAGTTGTGTCAGTGGTGCCTCTTTGAAAACCATTTTTCAAAAGGAAGGAGCTAAGTCTCTCATACCAAGCTCTAGGAGCTTGTCTTAAACCATAGAGAGCTTTAGATAGTTTAAAAACATGATTAAAATGTTCTTTATTTTCAAAACCAGGGGGCTGCTCCACATACACTTCTCTATCTATCACTCCATTCAAGAATGCACATTTCACATCCATTTGGTATAATTTAAAACCACAATATACAACATAAGCTAAGAGAAGTCTTATGGCTTCCATTCGGGCAACAGGGGCAAATGATTCATCAAAGTCTATTCCTTCTTCTTGGTCATATCCTTGAGCCACTAGCCTTGCCTTGTTTCTTACAATGCTACCATCTTCTCCCAACTTGTTCCGGAATATCCACTTGGTGTCGGTCACTTTCTTTCCACTAGGCCTTGGAACCAACGTCCACACTTGGTTCTTTTCAAACTCAAGAAGCTCCTCCTCCATAGCCTTAATCTAAGAGGGGTCACTAAGGGCTTCCTTGACGTTTTGAGGCTCTGTTTGTGAAAGAAGGGCAATGTTTGAACCTTCATTTGCCTTTCTAGTGGAAGACCTAGTTTGCACTCCATGAGAGACGTCCCCAATGACAAATTCCTCAGGATAATTCTTCAAGAATCTCCATTCACGAGGTCTGGTGGATTTGGAGGCAGATTCAGTCACCAAGGGATTCTGTGTGCTACTGTCTGCAGAATTTCCTTCAGATTCATGAGACAAAATGGAATTGTCTCTTGAATTTTCAGCCTTTGCTGTTTCTGGTTCAGTTTGTCCAGAATTTTCTTTTCCATGATACTGAGCAGTTTCATCCTCCTTTTGAGCTTGATTTCCTGCATCACCATCTTCCAAAATGCTTTGCACCAAGTTAGTATCACAGAATGTAACATGTATGGACTCTTCAATAATTCTAGCATCTTGATGATAAACCCTATAAGCTTTACTATTTGTGGAATATCCTACAAACAAACACTCATAAGCCTTTGGATCAAATTTTTCCAAATTTTCTTTGTTATTTAGAACAAAACATTTGCATCCAAAGATGTGCAAGTAATCTAAGTTTGGTGGGTAGCCTTTCCAAAGTTCATAAGGGGTTTTCTTCAAAAATTTTCTTATGATTGTTCTATTCAAAATGTGGCAAGCTGTGTTAACCGCTTCAGCCCAAAGGAATTTTGGAACATTATTCTCACAAAGCATGGCTCTTGTTATCTCTTGTATGCTTCTATTTCTTCTTTCCACAACACCATTTTGTTGTGGTGTTCTTGGACAAGAGAAGTTGTGAGATATTCCAAATTCATCACAAAAGGATTCAAACAAATTATTTTCAAATTCAGTTTCATGATCGCTTCTTATAGAAGAGATTTTCAAATCCTTTTCATTTTGAATTTTCTTGCAAAAAGGTTCAAAGGCCGAAAAGGCTTCATTTTTGTGTGCAAGAAATAAAACCCAACCAAACCTAGTGTAGTCATCCATAATTACTAAACCATAATGTTTACCACCTAGGCTTTGAGTTCTTGTTGGACCAAATAAATCAACGTGTAGCAACTCAAGTGGTCTTTTAGTAGAGATGTCTTCCTTTGGTTTAAAAGAACTTTTTGTTTGTTTTCCCATTTGGCAAGTGATGTGCGGAAAACGATCCGACACAAAACTCACCGGCAAGTGCACCGGGTCGCATCAAGTAATAAAAACTCACGGGAGTGAGGTCGATCCCACAGGGATTGAAGGATTGAGCAATTTTGGTTTAGTGGTTGATTTAGTCAAGCGAATCAAGATTTGGTTGAGTGATTTGTGATTTGCAGAAATGAAATTGCATTGAAAGTAAAGGGAATGTGTAAATTGCATGAAATTAAAGAGGGCAAGGAATTAAAGTGCTGAATCTTAAAGAACAAGAAATTAAATGGCGAAAACTTAGAATGCAAGAAATGTAGATTGCGGAATTTTAAAGTGCAAGGAATGTAAATGGCTGGAATTGTAAAGGGGATTGGGGATTGGATTTGCAGAATTTAAACAAGGAAAAGTAAATTGCATCAAACAGAAGCGTAAAAGAGGGTTTGGGTTGAATCGGATCTGAAGCAAAACAAGTAAATGAACATGAAAAGCAAAAACAGAATGTAAACTTTGGAATCAGATCTCAGGACCCAGAGACTAGAAAACCAGGTCTAGATCTCAATGCCTTCCTAGATCCAACAAGAACAATTGCAAGGGAAATGTAAATTTGCAAAGAAAGTAGATGAAGAGCAATTAACCGAAACTGAAATTCAATTAAGCAGTAAATAAACAGAGAGATCTAAGGATGAGATTGAAACAGAATTTCTTCAATTCTCCAACCCAAGATCCAAGACAATTGTAATTGAAATTGAAAGCAATAAAACTAAGAGGAAGAGAAGTGAATTCTCCTTCCCCGAGACTAAGAAATTAAAGATCACTCAATACCAAAAGCTCTCCGAAAACTATTCTAAAAACTAAAAGGGAAAGCTCCCTATGAAAACTAAAAGAAGAGCTCTATAAAAACTAAAAAGAAAGCTTTCCTAAAAACTAAAAAGAAAAGCCTCTTATAAAAACTAAAAAGAAAAGCTCCTATAAAAACTAAAAAGAAAGCTCCCCGAAAACTTGAATTCTATCCTATTTATACACTTTCTTCAAATGATCTTCAAGCCTTGAGTTGGGCCTTTGCTCTTGGTGGAATTGGGTTGAGAGAGGCCTTGGTTGATTGCTCTTGGAGTTTGGAGAGGAATCAAAGTGAACCAATTGAATCGGGTTGGAGTTTTGCAAAAGTTTGAATAAAAGTTTGAGGCTAACTTTTACTCCAACTTTTCACCTCAGCCTCCTCATTTTGCTGATACCAACATTGGTGCAAAAGTTAGGGGTCTAACTTTTGCTCCAACGTTGGCCTTCCTTAGTGCACTTATGGCGCCAACGTTAGCCCAAAAGTTAGAGGCTAACGTTGGCGCAAACTTTTGGTGCCCAT
>NC_029778.3:77048188-77048666 GCF_000817695.3 Arachis duranensis | reverse complement strand
TGGCCAGAGAGGCATTCATGTGCCAACGTTAGCCTCCAAGTTAGGGGGCTAACGTTGGCGCAAACGTTGAGTGCCCAGGGAAGAAATTTGCCACTTCTAACGTTAGCCCTCAAGTTAGGGGTCTAACTTTAAGTCCAACTTTTTGCTTCTTGGTTCAATTTTACTTATTCCATTGTCCTCTCTTTACTCCTAGCCATTCCTTCTTGCTTCAACCTTTCTCCAAGCTTTCTTCACCTATCATTAATCAACCAAACACATCAAAGCTATGCTCAAAATCATGAGATATTCATTCTATCGTAATATGTAACAATTATAGCATCAAACCTCATGAAATTGCATTAATTTATCTATTGTTGATTCAATCAAAGGAAGCATGAAAATCTACCCAAATTAGCTTGCTTAGACCTCAAGAAAGTACATAATTCAAGTGAAAACAAAAGAAAAAGACTAGTGAAACTAGGCTAAGATGACTTGTCAT
>NC_029778.3:77045919-77048003 GCF_000817695.3 Arachis duranensis | reverse complement strand
AGACAAGCTACATTTTGATCCTTTAGTTCATCAAGAGTAAGTCCATACATATTATTGAAACGCTTGGCAACAAACATCACTTCATTTGTCTTTTCATTAACAACACAACATTCAAGCCTTTTGAAAATAACTAAATATCCGAAATCACACAGCTGACTTATACTCAAAAGATTGTGCTTTAAACCACAAACCAAAAGCACATCATCAATGAATGTAGATTGTTCATTACCTACTTTTCCAACTGCAATGATTTTACCTTTGCCATCATCTCCAAAGGTCACAAAACCTCCGTCATACTTATTTAGTTTGATGAAGTAGGTTGACCTTCCAGTCATGTGCCTTGAACATCCACTATCCATGTACCACATGTCCTTTTTGTTCTTGGATGCTAGGCAAATCTGCATGATGAGTTTCAAGTAGCCTTAGGTATCCAAATTAATTTGGATCCTTTGAAGTTAATCCATCTTGGTTGCCCAAGTGCATTGAAATCACAAACAACATTGTAGACTTTGTTTCCTATGACTCTCTTTTCAATGAAGCATTGTGGATATGAGTGACCAATTTTTTTGCAATTAACACAATGATTTTCTGGTGTGTGTTGCTGAAACTTAGGTGAGTTAAATTGCTTGAAGTGATTAAATGGTTGAAATTTTCTGGTTTTTGGAGGAGACACATTTCCTTTAACAAATTGATTTTTGTCATAATTGTTCCTCTTTGCAAAAATTTTTTCACCAGAATTTTTAAAACTCTTTGGATTTTTCAAAAATGAGGTTTTGTTATAGAAAAATGGTTTCTTGAAAGCAGCCTCATTTTTCGAAATATAACCCAAACCTGGCCGGTTTGAACTCGGACCAGTTCTAGGTGAAGGCTCAGCTTCATTTGTGTATTCTTCATCAGATTTTTCTTCACATGTTGAAACATATCCGATACCTGATTTGTTTGGTATGGATTTGGTATTTGATGAAGAGGCCACAAATTTTATAGAAGAAGTGTTAGAAACTATGTCTTCCTTGGCTATGTAGCCTAAACCAGATTTTTCAAATAATGGCCTTTGACTTGCAAGTAATTTATCCAGGTTGCTAGAACCTTGAGCAAATTTTGCTAAGTCACCATTCAGCCTTTTGATCATTTCATTTAATCTTTCATTTTCAGCAATTAACTCATGAAAAGGATCCACAATGTGCTTTCCTTTTAATTTTTCAAGTTCAGATTTTAGAAATCTCTTTTCTTCAATAATATCCAAAGCACATTCAGTTTCCTTTACTTTTTCTTTTAAAAAATTATTTTCAGCTCTTAACACATCTTTTTCAGATCTACATTCATTGTATTTGTCAAGCAATTTTGATGTATTTAAAGTGAGATAATCAATAATAGCATGCAAGTCCTCAATGGTCAAATCATAATAATTTACCTCATCAAGATTGTTGTTTCCAGCCATGAAGCAGTCTTTGTCATCTCCTTCAGATTCTTCTTCTTTATTTGAGTCATTCTCAAGATCTTCCCAAGCTGCCATGAGTACTCTCTTCCTTTCCTTCTTTCCTTTGTCCTCCTTTTTGAGCTTTGGACAGTTTGACTTGAAGTGTCCAGCCTCCTTGCAATGATGACACGTCACCTTGCTCAAGTCTATCTTTTGCTCCTTTGAACTTGAATCCTTGTATTTGCCTTTGCTTTTCATCATCCTTCTAAATCTCCTAGCAAAGAACAAAAGCTCGTCATCTGAAATACCATCACTAGACTCACTCTCTTTTGGTTCTATTTGTGACTTGAGGGCTATTCCCTTTTTCTTTGAGTCTGTGTTTGTGTGTGGCTTCATAGGCAAGGAGTTTTCCTCTCAGCTCATCATAGGTTATGGGGCTTATGTTGTTACTCTCGGTTAGGACAGTGGCAGTGTTTTCCCACTCTTTTGTGAGGCTTCTAAGGAGTTTTCTCACCAAGGTTTGTTCTGGATAGTTTGTACCCATAGCATCAAGGTTGTTGATTATGATTGAGAATCTCTCAAACGCTTCATCAATGCTTTCTCCATCCTTCATGCTAAACATCTCATACTCTTTTCGCAACATATCAATCCTCGTTTCTTTGACTTA